>NW_027069631.1:178245-359298 GCF_002906115.3 Quercus suber | reverse complement strand
GACCAGCCTTAAGCACTTGCTCGTACACACCCACTCCGTCAACTCCTTCGTAATAACATTTTTCTGACTTATACGGTAGACGGAGTGGGATGTGGTCTGGAATTTGGTAGCGGTCCCTAAGGGTATTGAAGTGACCCTCCTTGATGGTTGACGTAAAGGCGTGGACCGTCCACTCTGGGGGCAAGACGAACTCCCTAAGTCCATCAACCCCCACGACGGACCTCACTTGTTGCTCTTCGTCGTCTGATACCTCTTGGACTTCAATCATCTCCAGGCCCTCATGTGTTGAGGACGAGGAAGATGATGACGGACTACTCTCGCTCGGGACGTCGTGGTCTTTGGGACCTGACGAGTATACCCCTTCATAATCCGCCCCGTCGAGAACGACTGACTGGTTACTTGACGCACTAGACATGGCCTACATGTAATGACAAAACCTAAGACTCTGACGGGGTTGGAAATAACGACAGACACATGAAGTACAAATAAGAGCAAAAGGAAAAAGAAAGGACGGATATAAAATAACTCACCAGAAGCTTGGAGCAAGATCTGACGGGCGACGGACATGTGACTGAACGGATTGTTCTCTGACAGACTTGACGGACTCGCTCTGACAATTTCTTCTAGCAACAAGTGGGGAAATGAGGGGCGAAGGACTGATATTTATAATGGAAGTGCACGGAAGACGAAGCGACGCCTCATTCCAAAACAACAGCCATTGACAGGATGACACTTGGCACAACACATTAATGCATCAGCTCCTGATGCAGCAGTGTACGGATGAAAATTTACGGACATAGGTGTCCTGTATGCCTGACCGAGTTTTAGATCCGTCACCCCATGGGTCCGTTCATTATTCTTGACGGACCCATCGGGTGAAGGGGCAACTGAAAGGGACAAAATACCTTGGAATGTCTTATGTGACTGAACGGACCGAATATGGTCTACAGACGCCCGAATAAACGGATCCGTCATTTGCACAGGCCTCCAATGGACGGACCTGATGTGAACGGGCCGGATATGGACAGAGTGAAGGAAGGTAGGCTAGTTGTCCATGGGCCTGTTGGGCCCCTCATAGGGGATATTTTGACCCACTCTCATAAGGGCCTAAATAGAGTCCTTGCGCTAGTAGGACTCCGGAAATCTTATATATTTGGTAAAGATCTTCCGCATAAAGGGGAGATTTATTCATCACGTTTAGGATTCTACAAGGAGAGTCCTATAAGGAAAAGACTTCCGCGCCAAGAAAAGGATGTCAACCTTATGCCACTATAAAAGCCCCAATACCCTCACAAGCCAAGGGACGCATAATCAACCCCTCTCTAGCACTCTAGAGTTGTGAGAATACTTTCTGACTTAACCTTCGGAGGGTGTTTGGCCGGCACCACACCGGTGTCCTTCGATAGGTTTTCTCTTTTGTTTCGTGCAGGTTAATATACGAAGCGAAAGGAGCATCGTGCGACTCATTAGTGAATTTTCTTGATTCATCAGTTGGCACCGTCTGTGGGATACTTTCTGACTTAACCTTCGGAGGGTGTTTGGCCGGCACCACACCGGTGTCCTTCGATAGGTTTTCTCTTTTGTTTCGTGCAGGTTAATATACGAAGCGAAAGGAGCATCGTGCGACTCATTAGTGAATTTTCTTGATTCATCAGAGAAAATCAATATCTCTTATTTGATAGATGAGTATGCATATCCTTTGTTTAAAAGAGTGTTAATTTCTATTTTTACATGGGTCTTGACAATTATTTTTGTTTCTTTGTCATGTGTCGCATTGTCATTGCCTTGATTTCTCTAAAACCTAGCTGAGGAACTCTCTGGTAAGTAGTAATTGTTGCGATGTAAACGCTATCTTCCACATGCCTCTCACGTGCCATCATTTTGATTAAGGCTTTGAGAAATCTTCTCTAGCTCACATTAAATGTCATACATTGGTGTTGTCTTCTCCTAGAGGATTCATTTTAGTGCCAACTAATAAATATTATTTTACGTATAATATATTTTTGCATTTTACTATATATTCATATATATAGTAAAACTTTTCTTTTCTTTTTTTGAGAAACATATATATATAGTAATACTTGGTATTTTAATACTACCACGTGTACCATTATTTAAATAGTTGGCCCAATACATCTGTTAGGCTGATGATAAAGAGCTATCATCAAGAGCGGACGCCATAGATTGAAACTATATTAATAATATTAATGCACCTAGAGTGACTCACACAGCGAAAGTACGTCACATGAAATATAATAGTTATCTTAAACTAGGACTTGCAAGGTGTGTTCCAGTTAGCTCAACTAGTAAAGTCTCTGATGGTTGAATAAGAGATCTGGGGTTCAATCCCCGCCTACACCAAAAAACTGATTGATGTCTTAGTCTGATGATAAAAGAGCTATCATAGTTAAGTTTCAGGCTAATGATGCAAGTCATAGTTAGGGAAAAACAAGAGTCAAATAAATAAAAAAGCTATCCTAGATCCTACCCGAGGATGTGTTCTTATATAAGTCTTTCTTAGGTTTTCCTAGTTTGTATACCGTTCTTCCTCCTTTTTTCTTATTTTTCTTCTAAAAAGTCTCCTTATTTCAGGACTTCTTTCTTCTTATATATCCTACTTCTTTGCATCATGACCTTTCACGTGTACGTCCCAAAACTCTCCCTCTAATACTTGTCCCATCAAGGCTCTGCTGAAGGTGGTAGAAGGGGTTGCTAGTTGTGAAAACATTGTTCAAGTGTCACCTCTTCATTAATGCAATGGATGAGTTTTGCTATAGAGCATTCAATGCGGGGGTGGCAGGTATACCCTTTCAGGTAACTTCCTACAACTCCACTATTCCTCCCTCAGAGTGTTACCTCTCCTCATCGGGTGCTCGTAAGACCTCATGCCTCTTTCCCATCCTCAACTCGGGTAGACCACCTTCTCGAATCTGAGGCACTTTACAAATGGTTTGGTGAGAAACGTCATGCTCCATGTCCTTCTCAGTCCTCGGACACCCCACAATTATTATCTAATTGGTGATTAAAATAATTTTTATTGTATATAATTTATTGAAATTTTAATATTAAATTTTCATTTATAATAAATTATGTTAATAATTTTACTACACATATAATACGGGACATGTTAAAAGAAGAAAAATATAAAATAAAATAAAATAAAGAAATAAAGAAATCTACTTGGCAGTTGACACAATTGAAAATATTAATTTTATTATATCGCTTGTCATTTGCACATGCATTTCCAAATCTATTGACTTTCAAACTAGATTTAGTCAGTTAGCATGTTTGGACTGTGATCAACCATGAAGAGCCTTTTTTTTTTTTTTTTTTTTTTTTTTTTTTTTTATAGAACCATGAAGAGCTTTGTTCGTTATGATAGACGCTCTCTGATCAGAAAGAATTTCAATTTCAGACCCAGACACTGAATAATGATAATCAAAAAGGTATTATTACCCACTTGTTTGCTTCAATTAAAACAAAGTTGGTGTCTCAAATATTATATAGTAATTAAAATGAGAGATGATGTCCTCCGATGAGGACATAAAGGTATTTGACAGGGAAAGCTATGTATGAAATGAAATGAAATGATGGCTATTTGCTTTGCCAATCCAACACCAAAACCCACTCTTCTCTTTGGGACTATTGTGGTTTGGATTCTTGTATTTAGAGTTGTGGTTACTGGTTTGGGACTATTCTCTGCTCTTGTCTTTTCTCCCCTCCCCCATCCCCATGACGTTATTTGTTCCTTATTAAATGGGGTTTAATTAGATCACTGTACTAAATAATTGAATGACCAAGTGTTTTGTAATGATTTTCTTTTTTCTTTTCTAATATATAGAATATAGATACATTAATTTTAAGCGAAGAAACAAGGATTCGAGAAAACAGTCATTAAGCTATAAAATCTTTGACAACTGTCTAACATATATGGGTTGACGGAGTCTTTATTAATGGACCAATGAGCCATCCATAGGGGTTAGAGAATGGGACCCATGATGATGATGCTAACTACTAGGATATCATCAAATATATCAAATCCATCTCCGAATTTCTCACATCACACAATAACCCAAATGAAGCAAACAAGAGATTCGGTGAATTAAAAACAAATTGATTCCCAAAAAAAAATTAAAAAGGAGATTAGGTGACACACTGACAATCCAGTGGTCAATTTATGATATACTAAATAGAGAAATGACCTCAACCTAGCTCACCATGATTAGAACTATTAGTTTTTCCTTGACCTTTTAAAACTATGGTTCATCATATAATATTTGAGTAGTTTGTTTATAAAATTTTTATTTTGGATTCAATTGGATGGTTTTGGGATATGATTTGTACAATGGAAGATAATTTCTCTTTTTATATCTTAGATTCATGTAGAATACACTACCCCCAAAAGATTATACTGGTTAAAATTCAGCATTCAGGTGTCTCCACTAAACTTGATGGCACATTAATGGATTATGTTATATTGCTAGCTATTTATTAACTTCCTTTGTCTGGGTATCATCTTGGAATTTGGTTTGGATCTAGTGTAATTATTGCATGTGGCAATCCATGATTGTGTCATATACCTGATATTTGATAGTGTAGCAGGTATAGGGCTTTTAAGTTTCAAGTCATCTTCAGGAACTTTTCAGGGGCATCACAAAGTAACAACCGGTTTCACGAAAGGATTCACATCAGGTGCAATACCCTAGGTATTGCACCTGGTACAATAACTGATCAAAGAATGAGATTGAAAGTTGAAAAAGTAACTTTTAATTTCAGTCATTAAATAAAATATATTAAAAAAGAGTAAAAAAGTTAAAATTAAAAAATGAAAAAAGTTAAAAAAAAATTTGTGAAGGAAATTGAGGTATTGCACCAGGTGCAATACCCTAGCTATTGCACCTGATGCTGATCCCCCACGAAATTATTGGATTGCATGCAATGCAGGTCATGGTTTGAGCCCTCCCAGACTCCCAGTGCACACCAGTAAGCTGATGGCTAGGAGCTAGGAGCTAGGAGTGTGTTGTTACGTCTCACGAGTCATCGCCTCTTTCTGGTCAATATCCATATGTGGACCATTTCCCATTAATAAAAATCTTTGCCCTTTTTTAATTATTTATTTGTATTTTTCAGAAATATTACCACTGTCAAGAGGCCAGGTGTTACTGCTATGTGTCTATAATTCTATATATTATCATTTAATTTAAAATTATAGTTTTGTTATTTCGATAAATAAATAAGAGTGAAGATAAATTGTTAAGTTACTTGTTGAAATAAATGTTATCTAGTTATAGTGGATAAAAATATAGAATAGATTTCTTTGAATTTAAACTTTAATATTTATTTTGTACAACCATTTGTTTATATAATTTGATGTTGTTTATATATATATATATAATTTCAAAAAATCTTATTATTAAAGTTTAGAGTTTGGACTCCCTAGAAGTAATTTATTTTATCAAACTTGGAGGTCTTTTAGACTCCTTTTCCCCTTTAAACAATCAATAAAAAAAAAGTTCTATACATAACATTGGGATTGTGCACCTAAATTACTGTGCACTCGAAGATGTCAAAGTGTTATCCCTCCCTCTTATTTGGAAGTTTAGGGAGAGGATACAACAGGGAATAAGAGGATAGGAGTAGAGAGTAGAGTGAATATATCTCTCTTATTTGGATGCTTTGAAAATTAAAAAGGATGAGAAAATAGATATTCCCCGCACCGTATTTAGTTATAGGGAGGTAAGAAAAGTAAATCATATCATATACATATATCATATTAAAGTTGAAGCACAATTAGAATCCAATCTAGTTTCTAATTATTGTCAAATTTTTTGCCACGTGTATTTTTTTTTTTACTTTTGGAGTCAAGTGACCCATTCATAGTACTTAGCAAGAAAGTTGAGATAACTACCTCATTCACCTAGGTAAACCATCTCATCCTCATTAATGTTGAATGTTTTTGTTACAACCTAGTGAAAATGAATACTGAAATAGAAAAATATGCTACTCTAAACTAAAGATATTAAGGGAAAATAAAAATCTATAAATAATTCATGAAACTGTGACCTCTTCCCTTTCAAAATGTAAAGTCCTCCAAATTGAGAATCCCTTCCAAACCCTCTCAAATCCTTACCTATCTCCTTAAAAACAAATATCTAGACAAGGAAAGATTAATCCTATCTCATTCCCCACTATTCCCCTCTCCTCACTCTTCATCCAAACAAATTGTTAACATTTTTTGTAACATTTTTTTTCTCCCTCTATATATATTTTCAATACAAATAAAAGAATAAAGCAAACACTCAAAAATGGATAATTCATAAATCTACAAGTTTACACTTCACGTTCCAATAATTTCAAAAAAAAAAAACTTCACATTCCACTAATTTCAAAAAAGAAAAAAATGGGTATACATGTTAAGCTATGAAATAAAGTTAAATCACCTCGAAAGATATTTTTTAGGGGTGGGATGGGGGAATTAGAATGAGCATAATCATATTTGAGAATTACACCTTGTTTTGACTAGTTATAATTATTTTTATCCATATTAGAGAAAATTATACAGTATATAACTTTGGCATACAACAAAAACTGACGAACAAAAAATAAAAAATTTAAATTTTATAAATGAGACCAATCAAATGGATTGGATCGGATAAAAAATAGGCATGGATAAAAAATAAAAATAAAAATAAAAAAATTTAAAAAAAACAATCAGATTAAAATGAGTTAATATTCCTAGTATCTATATTCCGCATAAATCAAAGAGCTCTTTAAATCTCAGCTGATACACAGAAATGTCCACGATGGGCCCAAAGTACTTTCCATAGCATCCGAGCTTGCAAGAATCATGATGGAAAGATAAATGAAATCCTGAAATTAATTAATGCTTTGAAAGCAAAGTTTGAAAAGTGAATGGACCCATTATTCAGATCCAGAATCAAATCAAGTTCTTGACAGAAGCCCAACACGAATGACAGCGAAAACTTGCAACGTCACCGGAATGATAATTCTGAATCTACAGCGAGTAGTGTGGTTCTCGCTACTCACTATATAGTATGTTTTAACAGACAGCAGCAGTTACCTACTGAGATGGAAGCTAAGCATTACCAACTAAAATTTTTAACTACTTATTCTTGAACGCTATAGTGTTGAAATATTTGCATTCTACAAGGTTGTTTTGTTTCACGCCTAACCTAAGGTGGATCCAATTCTATCATATAGAAAACCACACCTCAGTGGCTCAGTACGTCATCCCCCATAAGAGAAATCCTAGTCTAAAGATAATAATCCAACCAATGAGCTACATTTCAGTTACATTTCAACAGGCACCTCCTCCACTTAAAACTTTAATGGTTTGTTTGGATTGAGGGAGAAAGAGAGTAGAGGAAGTAGAGAAGAGTTGGCTGAAAATTATATGCTTGATTCATATTTCAAATTATTTTAGTGAAGCTGAAAAAGAATACAATAATACAAACGCTACATTGTTTCACAAACCAGAAAGGAAAAATTGAAAGGTGCAGGAGATCTACCTCGGGCACACAGCAATACATTTTGTGATAAATAGCCTACGCAAAATTACTCATGGGGTACAAACAGTGCTCACTTGCTTAAGACTAGAAGAGCTCAAGTGGAATATAACTCACAGCCCTAATCAAATTCTAATGCTGCCACTGGAAAAAGCAATGCTGGAGTAAGTCAAGGAAGGAGAGCACTGGATTCATGATTACACTCTTTTTCTTTCTAGCACTAAGCAACTCATGGACCCAATAGTGAAGGAAATAGAAGTTTAGATGGATATTATGATTTAGAAGGAACAGTGCTTGCAATCCAAACAAATTCCAGTTTTCACGGAACATTCATAACTTGGATAGACTGTAACATGTCTGAGACAGCAATGACAAGGTCACCTGATTTGATTAAGTTCCTGGCCTTGAGCAATGAAAATGTTTTGTTAAGGTTGCTTTCCATATCATCAGAGAAGCTTAAACGGAAAGGTATCAGGCCCCACTGTAAATTCAGACGCCTCCGCACAGATGTTGTGGTAGTAAACGCAAAGATTGGGCAGTCAGGTCGGCAACGTGAGAGGAGAGATGCCATGTGGCCTGTCTTTGTATAGACAAAAAGTGCATCCACCTCCAAATTATTAGCTGCAAAATAAAAAACCATTTAAGTCCACTGATTTTTTTTTATAAGTATACAAATTCATTAAGAGGGCAAAACGGTGCAACCCATTTCACAGGAACCATACAAGAGATGCGCCAAAAATCAACAAAGAAACAAAGAAATCAAGGAATTCTAACAAGTTTGAAAAATAAAAAAGCCAGCGGCGGCTTTCCAATTATAAAGGGCCTTCAATAGTAGTGGCTTCAACTCTGAAGTTGTTTTTTGACTTTTCTCATAATCTTCAAAACTACACCCATTGTGTTCTCTCCAAAAACACCACATGATGCATAAAGGAATGACATATGCTTGCATTATGGTGCCCACCAGACCTTCCTTTTCAACAAGTGGATAAATCCACCGAGTCATCTGGGCATGACCACTGCACCCCCAACAAACATAAGATCATATCCCAAAATTCCTTGGCTACATCAAATGAAGGGAGCAAGTGATCTGTGGTTTCCCTGCTCTTTTTGCACATGTAGCAACAATCCACTACTGTAATGTGTCCCTACCTCAAATTATCCATCATTAGGATTTTACCTAACACTATAGTTCGTGCAAAGAATGCCACTTTCAAAGGTTGACTCAGGACCTAGCTGAAAGGCCCCAGATAGGCAGGGCAGGATCAGTACTACAAAGAGTATATTGGATAACAATAAAGAATCTTTAATTGTTCATTATCATCTCCAACCAAAGCAAAAAGTGTCATCATTCATCAACAAAGGTCACAAACTACAGGAAAAAATAAGGGGACACTTAGATTTTTCTGAAAATTAAATCAGCTAGTTCTGTTTTAGACAAAAATAAAGCACATAATCTACAGCTGTAACTTGAGGCCAGATCATTACTTGGAAAAATAAATTAGAAATGGGACTGTTTAAAAAGAAGAAACAATAACAACTACTACACTACATAAAATACAGTCAAAACACAACAATTATTGTAAATTACATGCAAACACACGGACTATGCAAGGACCACTTACAAGATAAATTAATTTACCATATCCATAAACAGAAATATAAAGAGTGCTTACCCATCTTGGCAGCAGAACTACAAATCTCTTCTGAAATTTTGTCTGAAAATGAAGATCCAATGTCAGGGAGTTCCATAGCTTCATGGCGTTTCTCCTCCCTCCACCACCTCTCTATTCTCAGACTGACACTTCTCAGAACCGCCAATGCCTTCTCTGGGAACTGGCCCATGGCAGACTCACCAGAGAGCATCAAAGCATCTGCTCGCTGCCTAACTGCTTCAGAAACATCAGCCACTTCAGCTCTGGTAGGTGTAGGGTATTCAATCATGGATTCCAGTAACTGAGAGGCAACAATGACTGGCTTATTGAGCTGCCTGCACACTTGAACAATCCTTTGTTGGGCCGAGGGGACCTGTTCCAGTGGTATCTGAGCACCTAGATCTCCTCTTGCTACCATAGCTCCATCTGAGGCTTGAACGATCTCTTCCAAATTTTTCAATGAGTCAATGCTCTCTATCTTTGCAATGACAGCAATGTCACTGCATTATCACATAGAAAATTAGCTACTCAGCCTAAAAATTGATAATATCTCAATTGTTGCGGAACTAAAGATACTGATAGAATAGAAAATATGAAACAAAAAGGATGACGTTCATCTAATTAACTGTTGTAACTTGCAATATTACTCATTATAATGAACTTAAAAGAGTGTATACATATGCCATATTTTACTAATATGAGAGAGCCAACGATGAGTAGTGCATCTTAAGTAAAAATTGGGGTGAAAAAGAGAGTAAAAGAGAAAAAGGAAGGGTGGAGGGATTCGGACAGTTTTCTTGATGGCATCAAAACAGTTGGGTGAAAAATACTACATGTAAATAAATGAGCTTACCCATCACGAGACCGCGCTGCAATGTAGCTTTTAAGATGTTTAATCACTTCAGCAGACTTGACAAATGATATAGCAATAAAATCAACACCCTCTGCAATCCCAAAATCGATATCCAACCAATCCTGAATATACAAAAAGCTTCAGTATAAGACCAAACCACACAATTTTTGCAGTGATGCAGATCAATTTTACAAAAAAACAAAAATGTGAAAGAGTATTCGCACAGACGAGCATGTGTGTGTCACATACAAAAAAACATGTGCGTCCTAATTGAACATGTTTTCTGTTTTCTATTTCTAAAATGGATAATAATAGCGATTGATAGATGTTTTTCCAGTTTACAGTATAACATAAACAGAACAAAAATATGTATCCCCAGTTTTGTCAAATACAAAACATAAGCGGTGCCAAACAATCCATGAAGTATCTTTCCATGTATATGAGTGTGCATTTTCAAATCGAATTCATTTATTCAGATTTCTTAAAAAAACACCAAGAATTGAATCTCATCAAGATTGCTTCACGCATTTAAAAGTCAAAACAAGCTCCAAAGGCATATAGTGACAACTTCAACAACCTGATGCCTACACATGTGACAGAGAAGAACTCAGATCACTCTGCATTTATCCAAAAAGCTCAGAGTAATTCCTCCAATTGCATGTGTTCAAGAAAGAACAGTTACTAAAATGACCAAAGCTTTATTCACGTTTAGACCAGTTTAAATAGTAAATACAGGAAAGGGGGCTGGTGGGGCTTTGTACCCCAGTGCCCAGGCACCACAAGAGATGCTGGAATGGCTGGAGTATCTCTTGAAACCCTCATGTTTAGAGTTTAGACAGTTCACTAAATAGGAAGTTTTCCAATGATGGTTTAATGCAAATTAAGAAATCACTACAACTAATCTAAATATTTTTCTTGCACCTAGAAATCAATTCTCTGCAGGTTTTATGAAATGCATATATAGCAGGTAAAGAATCAAAATGCCTACAGATACCAATGTTAGGGTTACAGCTGAGAAAGGAAAATTTAGTAAGTGTGGCAGTATAATATGTTAGCTGAAAAAGCTGTTTTTGTTAAGTAAAGATGGTGTGTTAGGTACTAACTCACTTAACTTGACAAATACTCAAATAAAAACCATGATAACAATTAATCCCAGCTTATTCATTTCCTTGTCCCATTTAGTACAATACAATGTTCAAAGCAATGATGTATCCAAGAGTAGCCCCAAGAAAAATGCCTGTTATACTTTTCTAATCAGTTGAAGAATTCAGTAATTCATTCCACATGTAGTTCCTATTCCTTTCTATATCACATAACTTAGCATAAGATTTAGGGTAAATTGCAAATTACACGCAAAAATTTTTGGATTTTATACCTTGAAATTCTCAGAATTTAGATTTTACCCTCTAAAGTTTGACAGTATTTGGATTTTACACCCTAAAGTTTCAGAATTTCTTCAGGGTTTGGATTTTACTCCTGAAGTTTGGCAGTGTTTGGATTTTACATCCTAACGTTTTAGAACTTGGATTTTACCCTCTAAATTTTGGGGTGTTTCGATTTTACACCCCCTAATTCTAAAACTTCAAGGTATAAAATCCAAACAATCCCAAACTTTAAGGAGTAAAATCCAAACACCCTTAAAATATAGGGGGTAAAATACAAATTTTGAAATATCAGGGTGTAAATCCAAACAGCCCCAAACTTTAGGAGGGTAAAATCCAAATTCTCAAACTTTAAGGTGTAAAATCCAAACACCCCCAAATGTTAGGGGTGTAATTTGCAATTTACCCTAAGATTTATGTACAATATTTACATTTAACTCTAGAGTTTGTGGGGGGGAAAGAGAGAGAAAAAAAAAAAAAAAAAAAAAGAGAGAAGAGGGGGGAGGGAGGACCAACCTTAGAAGAAATTGTGGGAAGCATGGCATTACGTTCTCGCACCAGACTCCCATCTCTCCAGAAAGTTAAATTAGCCCGAGGCAGCAACAGTCCAGGATCAGTACATCGGCACTTGACATCTGGACCAATTTTCTCTATCACCTCGAACCTCACCATACCACCATCCACCAGGAGGTCATCCCCCACTTTCACATCTGTATCATATTAGACCACAGTTGAAAAGCGACTGATTTATTAACACGCGCGTCAATGCAATAACAAACTCATTAGAGAAAAATCATTTCTCATAAATCAAAAGGCATTCTTTTGAATCAAAAGATATTTTTATGATAATAACCTTCAGCAAAACCATCATAGTTCACATTGATGGTGCGTTCTGGGAGAGTTGAATCGAAAGCTCTGACACTAAAAGTCCAAATCTCACCATCCTGCCAATATTGAGTGACCAATCACAATGAGCTCCAATGTGGCCAATAGAATGATGTACATATTGCATCATAGAAATCACACGTAATGATTTGATCTCATTCAAAAATTTTGGACAGGGACATTAGGAACACTGGTTAAGAGAGAAGTTTTATGAAAAGGTTCATGCCATCAACATAATTGGATGTTTATCGTTATGTTACAATGAGAAGCAGTTTGATTGCTTCACAAGTATTAATGCAAATCTACATCCTAAAAAAGATAAATACAAGCATTTTATATGTTCACCTCAGACACAT
The DNA here is from genome assembly GCF_002906115.3 of Quercus suber. Taxonomy (NCBI): domain Eukaryota; kingdom Viridiplantae; phylum Streptophyta; class Magnoliopsida; order Fagales; family Fagaceae; genus Quercus; species Quercus suber. The sequence continues at coordinate 346,644 of NW_027069631.1, read as the reverse complement.
TGAATTGGCACAAGAAGTAAACAAATTTCACACTCATGTTTTTCCAATATCTAAGCCATCTTTTAAAAAATAAAAATTCATAAAAAGACTATTTTGTTAAGAGTCTATTGAATAGAACATGATAGATAAAAGGGCAATGACGGGAGGGATAGATGTGGCTGCGATACAGCTAAACACACATCAGCACATCTGCCTCTCTGCAAAACTCAAAACAAGTGCTGAAATTAGCTCACTTATCAACAAAAAAAAAGGGGGGTGCTGAAATTAGCTTTATTTAAGCTCACATAATAAAATTTATGACATTCTGAATTTGAATATAACAAAAGAAATAAAAATCTTGTCTGGAATATTTGCTTTCAACTGTAAAAGTTGAAGGCCCAAGCTCAATTTTTGTCTTTGAAATGTAAATATTTTGTAATTTGTTCATTGAAATATTTAAGAAGTCCAAATACATGGTTGGTCCCTAAAGTTTAGCCCATGAGCAATTTGGCGGATGAAGTTTAAAGTGATCACTTTTAGTCTCTAAAAAAGTTAAAGCGATTGGTTTTGAGTTTGACTGTGTCATCTAAGGGAGTCAAAGAGATGACTTTATACTTAATGGACTGAGTAATACAATTATGAGCAAAAAGAAATGACAAAAATTGAGAAGAAAATAAATGAAGGTGAATAAAATAGTTAATGTGAGAGAGAGACCTCAGCTTTGGCGGAAGAAGCGCCGCCGAGATCACCCATGTGGATTTCACTGCCCTCAGTGTCCATCATGATGGCAACGGCGTAGCCTTTGTCCTCGTTGAGCCTGCGAACGAGCTGGATGACCTGGCGGTGCCAATCACGGGTACCGTGGCACATGTTGATGCGGGCGACGTTCATTCCGCCAACGGCCAAGGACTCCAACTGGTCGAATCCACAGGTGGAGGGTCCGATGGTGCACACCAGCTTGGTCCTTCGGGTGCTCCTGAACCCGTTCTCTTTGAGCTCCGTCTCAGTGACGGAGTCCACTTCTATGGAACCCGCCGCCACCGGGTACTCCTCCTCACGAGATATTACGGCGCCTTTGCCGTTATCGGAGACAAGGAGTGGGGAAGATGAGTCGAGATCTGAGGAGGAGGAGGAGGCTCTGATTGAGATGAGAGGGAAGCGGCGATTGTAGGTGGAGGAGGGTTTAGGGAGGTAAGAATAGCATTGTTTGGTGTTGGGGTTGGAGGGGAAAGTGAGGTTGGGTGTGGATGCATGGTTGAAGAGGCGGAGCGACTGCGACATGGTGTTTCGTGTTTTAATCCGGAAATGTGTAACAAACACAGAAATCAGAGAGAGAGTTTGGAATTGGAAGGGAACGAAGGCAAGCAGAGTCGTGTGTGTCAGTGTCTCTCTCTCTCTGTGTAGCTAATTTAAAGGAGAGGCGGAGATTGCGAAGTGTTGGAACTTCGAATATGTCGCCCAACTGCAACTATGAGAATTGTGGAGCAAAAGGATGTCCCGTTTAATAATACTCCTATGACTATGAGCTTAGTTAAGCTTGCCTGCCTCTGCCTCTGCCTCTCTCTAGACTTCAGTTTTGTTTTAGTAAAGTGAACTTGATAACGTGTTTCGTGTTCATTGGCTTTGAGTTTCATCTGTGACTGTGCTCAAAGAGTGTGGATCTACGGCTTCAGATTAAAATGATTGGTTCAATACCCTTATGCATTTTGTAATTTGGGTCCCACTTTTTTATACATATTTTTGTCAATTACATTTTTACTATTTTGCATTTGCTGACGTGGAAATTGAGAGAGATCATACACCCCTTTTCTTTTTCCTTTTTCTTTTTTAATTTGAGGAGCGAGAGAGTATAAGCTATATACCTGAATACTAGCGTAGCATCTCATCACAATAAACAAAATGCGCAAATACTTCCCATACAAAGCCCTCTTCTGCTACAAGTCTTGATTCTTGAACACACAAACTTCTTGCTTATTTTTGAACTCCTGTCAAATACGGTGATAACTGACTGGAGTATAAAATTTCTATAATCTATTAAACTTTACCTTATAAAACTCTCTGTTAAACTCTTTTATTTAATATAATATAATATGGGCAAAACTTAGGTATAGTATTTAGGTGCTGCTCTTTAGGTTATTTTCTTAAAATTTTGCTATGTGAATTTTTCCTTACGGGATTAGGGACGAAGTCAGGAATTTGGGTGGAGGGGGGGCGCTGGAGAATTGAACAAAACTCACTTGTTAATCAACTTTTTATAATTTTGCTTAAGAATTTTTGGAAACTGAGGTATCAACATTTTATGGAATTGAAATATCAACAATTTTTGGAATTGAGATCAAAATTTTAAATTCTATTTCAAATTGACTATTGGAATGAAATACTTTGGTATCACGACACACACAATTATTAAACTAAATGAAAGTATAATTTATAATTAATTTAATATATTGTATTACAAAAATCAAATAAAATGATTAGATTGCTATTAAAAGTAAAGCAAATGTGACATTTTTGTAAATAAACAAGGGAAATGTTAACGAGTGCTGTTTGGGCATTGTTTAAGAATCTATTTTAAGAAAATTTTGACATCACTTTTATGAGAAATGAAAAAAACTGTTAAAACATTAATTGTTTTTTTTTTCTTTTCCCATAAAAACTTTCTTTAATTAGATTATTAACCAATGCCCTACGACACTCGTTAACATAACCCAATAAACAAACATGTAGTGTATTTTGTAAACTATAAATAAATCACTTTCTCTATTCCCAATCCCACTCATTCTTGTTTTTATTGTTTACCTCACATTTGGTCTTTAAACAGGTATTACTTTTCTGATATCTGCTTGCTCTTCTTTATCAGTGGGCATTTTAATAATCTTCTTCTTCGTCTCTTCCCCCCCCCCCCCCCCCGATTTGTCTTTTTTATGTTTTTGTTAGATCATGTTTTTCATATTGTTCTCACCTTCCTTTCTCTCACTGTGTCTCTTGATTATTTTAGTCAGACTTAGATTCTTCATATTTTTTTTCCTCTGTTTTAAACAGAGATGAACTGCATCATGTGCAGTGGTTCACAGAGTGGCCAACCATAAATTTATTTAGGTCCAAAATGCCAGGAGTGAGCTAATAATAAGCAAAGAGAGACCTATGATGACCAAGTTTTTTTTTTTTGGAGGCTAATTGAAAATTAAATATACCTATAGAAATTTTTTTCCCAAAATCCAGGGGGGGCCATGGCCCCCCTATCAAAGAGTAGCTCCGTCCCTGTATAGGATGAAATTGTATTTTTTAGTTAAGTAACCACATTGCTGAATTTTAAGAGAGAAATCTAAGAAACAGTACCTAAGGTATTATACCTAAGTTTTGTCCATATAATATACTAGTCACTAACCTATGTGATGCACGGGAAAGCTATTGACTATGAAAAAAAATGTCAACAATGAGTAAAGAATTTAAATTTATCTCATCATAGTCATAAGACTAGTTTTAGGACCATATTATTTTACAACTTGTTGCCACAACTTTGACATGGCAGTGGTAGAATGTTGTTTATGCACAAAAAATTATTTATAATAAAATCTAAGAAATTTAAAAATAGAAAATTGGGTTAATAATATGCATATTATAGACATTTGCTAGTTAGTATTTTTTTTTTAAATGAAGAAATATTTTAAAATAGAAAAAGAAAATTGGATGTGATTTTTTTTGGAACATGTTTTTTATTTTTATAAAAAATTTTGGGTGATTGCTCTTTTTTGTGTGGTTATTTGTCACTTTTTTTTTTTTAATTTGGCATCATTCTTTAATAAGGGTACGAGTAAATTTATTCAAACTCATTTTTTCTATTTCTCTACTTTTCCACTCTCAACCAAACAAAAATGAGAGAAAATAAAATTTTTTCTATCTTTCCACAATTTTCTATCATCTTACTTTTCCACCCCTTCAATCAAACGGATCCTTAGAATGCTTAGAACACAAGCTTTATTATTACCAAACAACCAAGTTGGATTTCCTTTGATCCTTTCCCCGGTTGAGAGAGAAAATCTTCGTCTTCGAGGGTTGGTGGTATCCTATTCCTAAGAGACCATTTAGGACATTGGATTGTTGGTTTTTCTATCAACATGGGATTCTCAACAAGCCTGATAATGGAATTATAGGCCGTAAGAGGTTTAATGTTAACATGGAGCCTAGGATTGAGAAACCTTCTTAAAATTGATTTCTTCACATGTTTACAACTTCTTAAGTAGCACTTTTGTTACCCCTCCCAACTTCACTTCTTAAATTCGTCATTACCTGATATATTCACTTGAAGCATATATATTGGGGATCTTGTGTGTTTTTAAGTTAAATCAACTTACAAAGTTTTATGTTTGACATATGAATGATTTGTAGTTTAAATCTTGTATACACTAAAACTTAATTAGTTTATTGATTTGATAATAAATATCAATTAACGCTTTCAAAAATATATATATATATATATATATCAATTAACGTTTTATATTTTTGGAACCTTGAACGGGTGTAGACTAGTCTAAAGTATCTAGCCAAATATGTTTTTGTTTTTTACTTAGCTTGGGTCTAATAATTTAATATATATATTTTATAGAACAAACTACAAAATTGGTTATAGTTTTAGACTACAAACTCACTTAATAAAATAAATATTACTGCATATTTTGAAAATCTAACCGTTGAATTACATGTTCTTTACGCTCTTAATGCACATGTCAATTTTTGTGTCAATCGAATATCATTTACTATAAAATCTATAATCTTATATTTTATGCATAATTTTATATTACAAAAACTTGCAATTTAAAAATTTATTGATGACATAGCTATTGATCTTCCATTTTCTTGAAATTTTGCAAACATAGAGGATATAAGAAAAAGATGCAATTCAATAGTGGATTTGTCAAAATTCACCTTCAATAAAAAGATATTGAGTGAATTTGTAACCTAAGAGCATTCACATCAGATCAGTTATAGTCTTCTAAAATACATATACAGTATAAATTTTGCACATTTTGAGCAAAAAAACACCCACATCAGTGGGTGTAAAAATATATAAAACCGGCCATATTTTTCCCTGAGTTACAGTACCCATGTAAATATACACGGGTACTGTAGCTCGTGTATATACTAAAATAATATTATCCATTCGCACCAAATTTTCTCTCCCCATTCCGTGCATAACGACCTCAGACACACCCACACACAAACACATATCAACACACAAACAAACCCACACAGACAAACCAAAAGACACAGAGATCGGAGCTTGGTTCATGGGTCGCCGGAGCTTGGTTCGTGGAGCGTGGTTCGTGGATCGGCCGGTGAAGACACGATCTGGGTCGCCGGGGCTTGGTTCTGAGTCGCCGGAGGTTGGTTCGTGGATCGGCCGGTGTAGACGCAATTTGGGTCGCCGGGGCTTGGTTCTGGGTCTCCGAAGCTTGGTTCGTGGAGCATGGTTCGTGGATCGGCCGGTGAAGACGCGATCTGGGTCGCCGGAGCTTGATTTCTGGACCGGCCGGTAAAGAAAGCTTCTGAATCCGATGAAGAACTTTATCTGGGCTGGTAGTTTTTTGAGAAAGAACGAGACGGAGAGAGAGAGAGATAAGAGAGAGAGGCTGTAGTTTTTTTAGAAAGAACGAGATGGAGAGAGAGAGAGACATAAGAGAGAGAGGCTGTTAAGAAAAAAATGAGAAGAGAGAGGGAGAGGTGATCTGATAAAGAGAGGGGGCGGTAGGTAGTTGGGAGATATAATAAAAAATTGAGAAGAGTGAATATTTTATTTAGATAAATGTGTATAATAAACAGACTGATGTAAGTGTCATGTAAAATTAAGTGTGTAAAATAGAAAAAGTAGGTTTTGAATGTGTAAAATGGAAAAATTTATAAATAAGCTGATGCGAATGCTCTAGCCTAAGGTTACAATCGATTTTGTAGCCAAACTTTATCCTATTTGTTATTAAAAAAAAAAAAAAAATGTAGTCTCATGTGTTTACTTTTAAATATATATATATATATATATATCCAAATTTTCCATTTGTTTAGGTGTAGAGCAGTGGACCGACTCGGCTTACCACTTAAGTTAATAGCGGAGAGGTACACGTCATCTGCCATGGTGGCACCGACAGCATCATCGTCATCATCCACCTCTTTTCATCTTAACTAGTCCAACTTTTTGTCGCTTACAATTGCAAATACTAATATTAGAATTTAGATCGCAATCTCTCTCTCTCTGATTCTTTCAGCCTAAATTTAGGGTTTTCCTTTTCTCTGCTGCGTTCCCCAACTTCCAATTCCAATCCCATAATATCTCTCACTCAGACTCAACCCCCAGGTTTGATTCCTTTTCATCTCATAATTTTTATCTGATCTGATCTGATCTGATCAATTTTGCACCTCACAATCGTTTCGATTTGTTTCTTTATTTCTCTTAATCTTCATTCAATATCAATTACCCATGTCTTGAAATTCAATCACGAACTCATAAATTTATTTACTTTGGATCTTTTATAGGTTAGTACTATTATAATAATGGGGGCGATGATATCGAGATTTTGGTTCATGTTGTTTCCTGCAAAGGAATACAAGATTGTGGTGGTTGGGTTAGATAATGCAGGAAAGACTACCACCCTTTACAAATTACACCTGGGTGAGGTTGTCACTACGCACCCTACTGTTGGGAGCAACGTTGAAGAGCTTGTCTACAAAAATATACGATTCGAGGTTTACTACCAACTTTTCTACTCTTATTTTGTTTTCTGTTAATTATTGCCTACTTGTTACCCTTTGGCTTTGGCTTTGGCTTTGGGAAACTTTTTCTTTTTCGTTTACTTTTACTAAATGTTTGTGTTCTGTCTCTGGGTTGTTTAACTTTAATTTTATTTTATGTTCATATTGTAGTTGGAAAGTGATTGTAACTTAAGGAAATAAAGAACTTGGGGAAGTGAGTTACTTTTAGTTGGGTGATGCTTGTTTTAGTGTGTGGTAGAAATGGGTTTGATTGAGACAGGGAGAGAGTCTAGTAATATACGGTTAAAAGTGATTTGATTACAAAACAGATTTGGGTAGAAGTAGAACATAACCCTAGGATTCAGCCTTAACTTGATGCCAAATACATGATAAAGAGGCTACATATACGACAAAGTTCATGGAGAAATTTCATCCCTCCATTGCTAAAATGTCTGCACAGTGGTTGTCCTCTGTGTATGCTTCAGTTGGAATTCCCCAAAGTGGTTTGCAAGGGACCTGCAATCAAGAAGTAAATATATATATATATATATATATCCAAATTTTCCATTTGTTTAGGTGTAGAGCAGTGGACCGACTCGGCTTACCACTTAAGTTAATAGCGGAGAGGTACACGTCATCTGCCATGGTGGCACCGACAGCATCATCGTCATCATCCACCTCTTTTCATCTTAACTAGTCCAACTTTTTGTCGCTTACAATTGCAAATACTAATATTAGAATTTAGATCGCAATCTCTCTCTCTCTGATTCTTTCAGCCTAAATTTAGGGTTTTCCTTTTCTCTGCTGCGTTCCCCAACTTCCAATTCCAATCCCATAATATCTCTCACTCAGACTCAACCCCCAGGTTTGATTCCTTTTCATCTCATAATTTTTATCTGATCTGATCTGATCTGATCAATTTTGCACCTCACAATCGTTTCGATTTGTTTCTTTATTTCTCTTAATCTTCATTCAATATCAATTACCCATGTCTTGAAATTCAATCACGAACTCATAAATTTATTTACTTTGGATCTTTTATAGGTTAGTACTATTATAATAATGGGGGCGATGATATCGAGATTTTGGTTCATGTTGTTTCCTGCAAAGGAATACAAGATTGTGGTGGTTGGGTTAGATAATGCAGGAAAGACTACCACCCTTTACAAATTACACCTGGGTGAGGTTGTCACTACGCACCCTACTGTTGGGAGCAACGTTGAAGAGCTTGTCTACAAAAATATACGATTCGAGGTTTACTACCAACTTTTCTACTCTTATTTTGTTTTCTGTTAATTATTGCCTACTTGTTACCCTTTGGCTTTGGCTTTGGCTTTGGGAAACTTTTTCTTTTTCGTTTACTTTTACTAAATGTTTGTGTTCTGTCTCTGGGTTGTTTAACTTTAATTTTATTTTATGTTCATATTGTAGTTGGAAAGTGATTGTAACTTAAGGAAATAAAGAACTTGGGGAAGTGAGTTACTTTTAGTTGGGTGATGCTTGTTTTAGTGTGTGGTAGAAATGGGTTTGATTGAGACAGGGAGAGAGTCTAGTAATATACGGTTAAAAGTGATTTGATTACAAAACAGATTTGGGTAGAAGTAGAACATAACCCTAGGATTCAGCCTTAACTTGATGCCAAATACATGATAAAGAGGCTACATATACGACAAAGTTCATGGAGAAATTTCATCCCTCCATTGCTAAAATGTCTGCACAGTGGTTGTCCTCTGTGTATGCTTCAGTTGGAATTCCCCAAAGTGGTTTGCAAGGGACCTGCAATCAAGAAGAATGGAACTTAGTGGGTGAGAGTTTGCTTGTAATTGGTTGAGTTGAAGTATGGCATAATTGGTCCTTTTTTTCCTATTATTGATCTAGTATTGTTTCGTTGGCACATTTTGAAATCTGACTTTGTGTATGTTGTGGCTTCTGTTTATGTATGTGGAAAAAATAAAAGGTAATATTGAAAAGTTGTATATAAGTGGAACAAAGAAATTTATGCCAAGGATATCTACCATGGGATGTCTCATAAAGATTTCCATGTGGTTTCTATTGACTTGGAGAAAGCATATGATATGATACCTAGAGAGGTTATGTGGTGGACTTAGAAAAAGAATGGAGTTCCACTAAAGTATATCAAGTAGATTGAGGATATGTATGACAGAGCTGTAATTAGTGTGAGAATGAGTGCAGGATCAACACTAAGTTCATATCTCTTTTTACGCTAGTGGTGGATAAGTTCACTAGATCAATTCAATATGAAGTCTCTTCGTGTATACTTTTGCAGATAGTATGGTTTTAGGGGATGAAACTAGACGTGAAATTAATGTTAAGTTGGAAATTTGGAGAGAGAATTTAAAATCTAAAAGTAGAACTAAAACATAGTACATGGAATGTAAGTTTGGTAAAAGCAGAAACAATGATGTATGGGTTGTAAGACTTGATGGTCAAGAGATACCAAAAAATGAGAGCTTTTGATATATTGGATCACTAGAATGGAGAGATTGAAGAGGATGTGAATTATAAAATAAGACCAAGATGGATGAAGTGCAAAGTGCATCAAGAGTATTGTTATGAGCTATTAAATTAGGAAATCCCCTAAAAGTTATGGGTGACCCCTATATAAAAAGATGAGGAGAGTCACTTGTGAGAGAAAAACTATTATTGTACTAGTGAGAAAGAGTTAGTTGATTCAAGTTAGAATCCATAGCTGACCCCAATATTTTTGGGATTGAGGCTTGGTTGTTTTTTCTTCATCTTCTTCTGTTTTTATTTTTGGAGTCTTTTTTAAAAGCTATTCAATCCACATGTATAGTTGTCTTCTATGTTCTGTTCTCGTTGTTTTCTTAGGCATTAAATGAACAAAAAAAATCTTATGCTGGTTTACTTCTTCGGCAGCCAAAAAATGCATTTGTATTTTATTTATAGGTTTTTGAAAATCTTAGGTTGTACCCACTTTTTGCAATCTTACACGTTCAAAATCATTTTCCATATTCCCTTCTCCTTCCTGTTTTTTCACTATGAAACTCTTTTTGCTGTGAGAAAGATTCAAGTTGGATCTCTCTTTTTTCATACACTTCAACTTGGCTAGATGTACATCTTATTGTGACATTTAATATATTTGTTATTTCTATATTCCTATTTTATGTTTGTTTGAATGTGCAGGAAGGTCTGGTCATATAGAGTTGTCTCAAGTAGTTAAGTTAAAATATATTAGACCTATAAGCAGTACATATATACTTGAGAACTAGGTTGTAACTGATTGACACATTTGTTAGCTCCTAAAGCTTGTGCAAAGACGTGTTTAGAAACGTCATTACAATTGTTGTTTGTTGGGGAGTTGAACCCATTGGGAGGGGGGAGGGTGTTGTTGGACGATCATGTCAGGAGATGTGAAATGATATCATATCCCCTTACAGCCCGTTTTCCTAATTCTCTCAAATTGGGAGAATATGAAAGAAGATGATACATCTACCCTTTTGTTAGGGAGAGGAGGGTAAATGATAAAGAGAGGGAGGGAGAAGAGAGAGAATAATTATCTATTTCCTTTATTTGGATGTGGAGAGGGGTATATATCCTTCAACCTACTTTGGTTGTTGGGTGGAACAAAAAGAAGATGATAAGATATTTTAATTTGAAAATAGTGTGTGACAAGTGATAAGTATTTGTTTAGACATTATTGATACTTAAATCGTTAAGGGTAAAAGGGCGGTATTGAAAAAAATTATCAAACAAGGTATCTTCTCCAGCCAAATTCCCCCAATTTGAGTGAACCAAAAGGAGGAGGTAAATCCAAATGGGAAGGAATGGAATTATCAAATAAGGTATCTTCTCCAACCAAATTCCCCCAATTTGAGTGAACCAAAAGGAGGTAAATCCAAATGGGAAGGAATGGAATTCCTACCTCTTCTTCTCTCCCATCCAAAGATACTGTTAGATTGGAGAATATTTTATTGCCCCCGTTCTTCTAACTCTAGGTTTATTCTTTATTTTACAAGTAAATTAGAATCAACTCAAAAGAAATTGTGAACCTCTTATTCCTTGATAGTGCATCCAATTTTCTAATCAACATACAAAGAAATAGTGGAACTTTTAATTATGCCTTCTATTACAGTATGCATGAATGTTTAAAATACAAAAAACTAAAAGTTGGACATTGTCAAGATGATCAACAGCCTGATTTTTTTGTAATGAATATTTATGGTAATGCAACCAGAAAAGAAATTGAATTATCATAGACCAATGGTTCTAAAAATTTGTTAGTGATTTTTCTGTATCGATAAAGGTTATGATAGTTGAGGCTTGTCATCTAAACTTGTGATACTCTTTTAGGTTTTCTATTCCATCTGGAAAATGAATATATTGTTCGTGCCTATGTTGTATTGAATGGTTAACTTGATCATGTGCGTGAGAAGTTGTATAATTGCTTTGTAGCATCAATCTTGGTTTCATTTTAGACATAATAGACAGGGGATTGAACCTGCCTGGCTAATGGCTGAGAGTTGTTGAAAAATTGACATTTATTCGTCTTAAATGTAAAGCAGCTAAACATGATTATTTGCCAATGTTGTTCATGCCAGGTTTGGGATCTTGGTGGACAAGAAAGACTCAGGACATCATGGGCAACATACTATCGTGGAACGCATGCCATTATAGCAGTGATAGACAGCACTGATAGGGCGAGGATCTCTATTATGAAGGATGAACTCTTCAGGTTGCTGGGACATGAGGATCTACAACATTCTGTTATACTAGTTTTTGCAAACAAACAAGACCTTAAGGATGCCATGACCCCAGCTGAAATCACTGATGCCCTTTCTCTTCACAGCATCAAGAATCATGATTGGCACATTCAAGCCTGCTGTGCCCTCACAGGAGAAGGGCTGTATGACGGCCTGGGCTGGATTGCCCAGCGGGTCACCGGGAAAGCACCAAGTTGATTAAGGAATGGAAGAAATGTATAAAACAGAAGAAAAGGAAAATTTATGTATCCATTCATTCATGGGTTTGAAGGATGAGTGATATAAAAGCCTCTTTTATGTATCATCTACACTGTATGGGAGCTACTCCCAAACAAATTTGTAGATCATTCAGTTTTTATCTGCTCTAAGAAAATGTGTTCGACTCAATGAAGTATTCACTAACACATTCATGTTGAACCATGCTGTACAACAAAAGAGATTTTCATGTTATGCGTTTTAGAGCATATAACTGAAAACTGTTATTGTTTTTTAGGTCGGGGGTTTGCTGTGAATTAAAAACATCTCGATGGTAAGAAGGTAATGCAATGCAATTGTCATCTGTGTACCATTGAGCCTTTCATGAATCATTTACCAATGAGAAAGTTTTGCTATAAAATCCTCATATGCACAATGAAGCATTCCACCAAATGATTGCCAATTGACACAGAAAATCTACTCAAGCTGTAAGACACTAATTTAAAGGTTTTTCTTTTCTTTTCTTTTCTTTACTCTTTTCCCCTCAGGCTGTTACATGTCTGTAAGTTGAAGCGTCTGCCAAAATATGATCATGGAAGTTGGTTCTTGAATTTCACTATAATCATCACAATATCCAGCATCTGCAACCTTTTGAATCTTGTGGGCCTTCAAACCATCGGTCCCAAAATGGATTTATTGGGCCAGTTGTTCTGCCAAACCAAAAGAAATATGATTTTATATAAAAGGTCAAAATGAATCTGGGGAAAATTGTAAAGCATTGAAAGAATATGTTAGGCAGGGAAGTAGTACACTGAGAGCAAAGGATCAGGCCTTGATTCCACATTGCTCAGCATTCTGGCATGCAGAAGAGAAACTCAAGCTTGTGAATTGACATAGTAAAAACTAAAGGTTAGATAAATGTTAAATTAAGCACTCTATATTTTCTCATTCTTACTCCTCGCTTGCAGCTGAGGCCTTTTCCATCTTTTCAAGCTGTTCCAGCTCTTCCTGCACGTGCAGCAAATCCAGTCAGTCCAACAGCCAAAAATATAAACAATGCTAAAATTACATCTAGAATATGTAGCAAGAAGGAAAGCTATCTAATCTAATACTAATTACAGAAAACACTCACATTGAACTGTGAGGTTATTCAGAAACAGAAATGTGTCAAAAACCATCACATCTCAGTAGGCCAGTTCCTCTGGATGTTCTTTGCCTCTCCAATTACCAGATTGATTAAACTATATTTACCAGAAATACTTTCCCAATACAAATTTATTGCAACAGGCTATCTAAACCTCCCATAAAATTCCCAAAACTATATACAAAATAGATGCCACAAAATTACTATGGAAAGCACCAGGAACTATCAAGATTAGCCAATATGGGAGGCACATACAATAGAATCAAGCAACAGAGGCAGAAATCAACCCAAAAGTTGGATTCAAGATAAGAAACTGATCAAATATACCCAATTACCAGAAGCAACTAGACATGAGGATGAAGTTCTCTAGAAACATAGTCATACCCAGTGCACAAAGCTTCCACTTTTGCGGGCTCTGGCTGAGATGATTGGTAAGCAGCCTTACACCCAATTTTTTGGGAGAGGTTGATTCCCAAATATGAGAAAACCCCTCTTTTCCTTTTTATTTTTTATTTCTTTTAAAAAATTATTTGGTGTAACATACTGTGTCAAATATTCACACATGAAACTATCAACTTCCTAGATATTTTGATTATTCAGACAAACACAAACAAAATTACCAGAAAAGTTCTCCATAGGGTTTGGATGTGAACAATGGAAAGTAGTTTCCCTACTGTGATACTTGCCATTGTTGGAAGATCTGACATACTTGCCATTGTTAGAAGATCTGACATAACTTCTAAACTATCAACAATGTAGATCTGACATAACTTCTAAGCTTCCTACCAACTCCCAACAGCCAAATATAGTCTATGTAGCCATCCTTCACATTAGAAGTGTTCCAAAAAGCAACATGACAGTACTTAATTCCTTCCTTAATTTGAATTACACATTTCACTGCTGGTGGAAGTCTGAGTTACAAACTCCAACGCTGTTAGTGGCACATCAAGGCAGAGGACCCTGCTGCATGCCTGTGGAAACTTGTTATCTCAATGGAGCTTTCCTCAAGCTCGGTGCTAGTTGACAGCAGTGAAATAAACTGAAGGAAATGAGAAGGTAGCTGGATTAGCCAACTCTACTGATTTTTATGACCCGATTTATTTAAAAGGGAAAATGGCTTGCCTACTGGGGCAACCTGTCAATTAGAATTAACAGTGACCAAAGGTGAGAAGATTTTTTAATTTTTGTTTTTTTTTTGGGGGGGGTGGTGGGGAAACAGAGGAAAGGGTAATAGGATTTGAAAGTACAACTTGTTTGAAAAGAGAAGGTAATTCCAGGTTGTCAAACTTGAGAAGGTAACATTCTCTTTTAGATAATTTATACTATAACTTTTAAGGTGTACAAGCATAAACCTCAGGGTGATTTCTGGGGGCACAAAAATTTGCAGCAACTGCAAAAACAGTTCCCAGATATATTGACTACATAATAAACTAGAGTTTCAATAAGATATGCTAGTCCGTTGAGGCCTTGAGCATTGTACCAGAAACCTGATTAGCTGCATAGCCAAGTCGTTTACACAATTTGTCCACAATTATGAAGACCTTTCCATAAGTTCTCAAACTTTCAAGGATCTCTTTGGAGAAACCGTAGCTCACCCACTGTATATGAGGCAAAGTGTACAATATAATTTCCATGCCAAGATGTTTAAGCTTTTTCCCAATTATGTACACTTAAATCTGACTCTGAACCTAAAAACAGAAAATCAAGAATTTTCTTCTCCCTCTGACTTCACTTGTATATCTTCAGTAACCCAAAATTTCCAACAATGGCAAGTCTCTAACTTCCTCTATCTCCTATGCAATTAAATTGTACCAACAAAACTCAATCAATTGATTCAAAAAGGATTAAAAAAAATGAATAAAATAAATTGCAGCTCAAAAATGTAAAGGAATGGGGATACGAAAATTTATTCACTTGGATTTTCAACATACTGATTGCATATATCAAGTCATTGTTATACCTTCCACAGAGAGATATGTTAGAACAGTGATAGATCAGTTCAAGCATTTGAAGGAATTATCCAACCATAAATGTTATGCAAGATTCTCCAGAGGATCTAAGTCTAACACCATTTAAATAAGTGTGCGTAAGGTTATGTAGCCCCTTTTTTTTAACAACAAGAATTAATATGGATCGATGCAAAATCATAGTTAAGTATTTGTGCATCATACATTGTTTATCAAAATCATAGTACAGTATTTTTTTCATCATAAATTGTTCATATGTAAATAGTCAAACCTAAGAATTATCCAAATTCAAAAAACCAGGTTGCCCAATATTAACTTTAAAATAAGAAAAACAAAAACAAAGACCTACACTCTAAATGTCAAGGCCTACATCTCACCTTCCAAGATGGAAGAAAACAAATTGCCTACGAATTCCAACAAATCTAGCTGCTTGACACTTATGAGAGACAACAGCAATCAAGTTTAGTCGCATCAAAAGGAATACGGAATGCAGATGGAGTGAGGGGACAATAAAATACACCCACACAATCAACTATTTCTCAGATTTGAAATTTCTATCATCCTATCTACTGCAATTGGAATTGAGTTTCCTCACTGTGCATTATAAACTACATTGACTGAGAGGAAAATCAAGTGTCCACACCTCTTTTCCCAAGAGTACCAAAAATTCACTTGCTCAAAAACCTAATCACTGCAATCTAATGTAAAATATTTTAAGTTTGTAAAGGATAGGGTCGTAAGGATAAATGTAGAAAATACTTTTCTGAAAACAGACCATTCACAGTCAATGAAACATTAAACCACTACCGTTTTTGAGACCAATGCACATTTGGCAACAAGAAACATAACACATCGCAAGGATACCCATAAACTGATAAAGGGGTCTGCATTGAACTTCCTGAACTCTGTTGTGGTCACAAAACATCAGAAATCGTACCCCCTAATTCGGCACACAGAATCAGAGGTAGCAATCTTTTAACATGAATCCAACTGCGTTCCACAAAGTCTTTATGTTTCTTAAAAACCATGAAGATAATTGCAAACTGCTCAAAGCCTCAAGCTCTGCACCATTTCAACATATTCACCAATTGGACGAAGAATCCAGGTCCATTCCCAATTCAACAAAAGTAGTGGCTTATCAAGAATAACTGTTATATTAAAGATAATAATATTTCAACGACGTTCCTATCTCAAAAGTCCAGCATTTGTTATATCAAGTTTGAAGTATGAAACTAGCGACCTATTAGGCGACTTTACACTTTACAGAGACAACAAATAAGTAAATTCAAAACTGCCCAGATTACCATTTATTCGTTTATAAACACAAACACACACAATCAGATAAAAGAAAACAATAGAGGACTAAACATTCAATAACTCAACAAAACAACATCATAGGCCAGAAACAATTTATTAAGAATAAGAAGTTACCTCTAAGAATCTAGCTTCTTGTTCAAGCCTCTTCAGCTCTGCTTGTATCCGATGCTTCCCTCTCGTATCAGTGGCTGACAAAGAGTGGACCCGCTGGGTTCTCGGGCTCGCGGATTCGGAACTACCCGATTGCATCTCAGCATACAACAACCAAAAAAGGAATATAAAAGCCCTAGCTTTACAGGAGAAAAAAAACCACTTATATATGGACCCAACTCAGAAACAAGGGAAGTAAAATCAACAGAAAGACCCCCTTAGACAACAAAAGAAGGAAGACCCAGAGATCTTAATGGACCCCACAAGCGCTCCTTCATTGATTAAAAGAAAAGACGCGGATCTAATAGAAAGACACAGAGTTTTTATCGCCTTTTACCAAAAAAAAAGACAGAGAGTTGGGTTGGAAGGGATTCTTGTTTGGCCGTTTTAGCCTGAGCTTTTCAAGGGAATGAATGAAAAGAAAATAATAAAAAAAATAAAAACTTTGTTGTTGATGTTGTTGCGTAGTGTATAGTCATTAGTCAGTAGTGCTTGTGTGAAAGCTGGGGGTCTCTTTTGTGATTCTCATTTTCTGTGTCTTTTTTGTCTCTCTACGGTCTCTTTGGCGTCACTTACCAGAAAGGGTCTCTGTCTCTCTCTGATTTTCCACTTTGTGCAGCTCCACGCGATGTTCCCCTGTGCGGTGACTGTGACAGTGTACTCTGTCAAAAACAAACTTACTTTTCCCTTAACTATAATAAGAGACTTCTCTAAATAAATAAATAAAATAAGAGTTGGGTTTAAGTTTTTATAGTGAAAAATAAGCATAAAAATGATGAATGGTAAATAAAACTTGATTAATTAATTACAAAAAATGTCATAAATATTTGTTAATAAGATAAATCTCTTTTTTTTGGGACAGGAAGATAAATCTCATTTTGATAAAACATCAATCTTGAAATTATAAGTTGATGTACGAAACTCATCCCATGCAACTAATCTTACATAAAATTTTAAGAAATATTATAAATAAATTATGTTTCTCTCAAATTTTTTATCTACTAAGGATTTTTGGTATGAATAAGTTGTATTTTGATGTTTTTTTTCAAGGTCAAAATTTCATATTTGGGTGAAAATATTTTTAATATATATATATATATATTTTTTTTTTTAGAAACTACATTTTTAATAGTTAGATAGACACCAAGTACAACTTACATAAATTTATGTTATATGTAATTATCCCAAAATTTAAAGGAGGCTAAATTATTAAATAAATAATTTGTGTTCCTATTAATTTTTTATATATAATTAAAAAAATAACAATAATGTTCTATAAAAATTTAGTTTTGTTATAATTTTTTGCTCTTACCTTCCTTTTCTATTCATAGGTATTGAACTTTAAAAGACAAAGATTTTCTTCCTTTTTATTTAATGAATTTTTATAAATAAAAAACTTAAGAGATTGTTGATTATAAGTATGATTGTAAAGACCTAATTTGAGCCCCTAGTCTAAAAGGTGGATGGATTTATGCCTAAAAAGTCCAAAACAATGAATTTATAGAAAGTGGGTTGGAAAGAGTGGGTTTTAATGAATCAGACAAGCACTAAAATGGATTCAGATCACAAAAGGATGAAAATAACAAGTTTAAACTGAAGAAAATTGTCCTCGGTGAAGTCCGAGGAGACTAATTCTTATATATGATTCTTAAGTTTGATTACAAATTTAGTTCCTAATTACTATAGTATTTCTTTATTGATTTCTCGATCCCTCTCTCCCATTGCCTTTTCTTTTTTTTATACTCTCTTCTCCTTTCATTTTTGTCCTTCACGTGCATGCTAGATGGCTAGTGTTGATACTTGTCCCATTAGCACCTTCCATAAGTCTTCATGTAATAGCTGTAAGGTTGATCACCACTTTTCAAGTATCACCTCCACATTAATGCGGCTAGAGAGTTAGCTGCAGTGTATTTAATGCAGTGGTAGAAACTTTCTCCTTAGATATTTTAGGATTTCCCCCTATCCTATGTCTCTGCCATGCCTATTCATACCAATAGAACTTTCTGGAACGTTCTCCTGAATAGTAGACCACTTCTCTTGACCTCGACCTTTATTATCTGAGGAGGCATTCATCTTTGGCTCACCCTCCTAGGTAATTATGACCAAAACTAACTTCTTTATTTACTAACATGGACTCCCTTGACAATGTCTACTCCTCTTTGAATGATCTCTCGACCTCAGACTAGGCCTCAAGCCCTATATCCACATAAAGAGTTAGCTACAATGCATTTAATGCGGTGGTAGAAGCTTTCTCCTTAGATATTTTAGGGTTTCCCCCTGTACTATGTCTCTGCCATGCCTATTCATACCAACAGAACTTCCTGGAACGTTCCCCTGAACGGTAGACCACTTCTTTTGACCTCAGCCTTTATTATCTGAGGAGGCATTCATTCTCGGCCCACCCTCCTAGGTAATTATGACCAAAACTAACTTCTTTATTTACTAACATGGACTCTCTTGACAATGACTACTCCTCTTCGAACGATCTCTCGACCTCGGACTAGGCCTCAAGCCCTATATCCACATAAAGAGTTAGCTACAATGCATTTAATGCGGTGGTAGAAGTTTTCTCCTTAAATATTTTAGGATTTCCCCCTGTCCTATGTCTCTACCATGCCTATTCATACCAACAAAACTTTCTGGAACGTTCCCCTGAACGGTAGACCACTTCTCTTGACCTCGGCCTTTATTATCTGAGGAGGCATTCATTCTCGGCCCACCCTCCTAGATAATTATGACCAAAACTAATTTCTTTATTTACTAACATGGACTCTCTTGACAATATCTACTCCTCTTTGAACGATCTCTCGACCTCGGACTAGGCCTCAAGCCTTATATCCACATAAATAACGAGCTCCTGGCCCAATACCCCTACAATGATATTTTCAATAAATTCACCCCAAAAAAATAATAATTGGAAGTTGTAAATTAAATATTATCTTTTTAAATTTTAGGTAGGCTGGCAATTCCAACCCCCATTCTATCCGGTTTCATCTATAGTTGAAGGAGTTAAAGAGACAACTAAATATATGAGGGTCGTACAATATCTTTTTTCAATTGACATTATTGACACTTGCCACATTATTAAAAACTAAATTAATGGAGATACCTCACAAAGTAAATCATAGGAAAAATAATTGTTACAAAATAAATCTGAAGATAACTCCATGATCTAAGGATATACAACATGGATTTGATATTTATAATTTACTCTATTAAAAAAAAATTTTTGTTGATGTGATAATATGCGATTGGATATAAGTATCATATGTTGTGTAAATCAAAGCAAAAAAAGAAAAGAAAAAAGATATAGTATACAAGCAGTTTAATAATTAAAAAAAACACAACCAATTTGCGGCAAAATATAAGTAAATTAAATTTAGAATGTCCAAGAATTGTTCATAGGAGAGCAACTACTTATATTATATTTATTAGAGATATCTTGGTTCAAGACATATTATTTTGAGTTTTTTTTTTAGAGAGTTTCAATTTATAGCGTTCGCTCCTAATGATAACTCTTTATCATTAGACTAAGAAATCAATTTGTTTTTAGTGTACGCGAGGATTGAACCTTATATCTCTTATTCAACAATTAGAGACTTTACCAGTTGAACTAACTGAAATTCACATTTTATTTTGAGTTAGTCTTGGATAAGTCTAGTATTCTCATTCTCTAAACCATATAATGGTTTGAACTTTTAACCAATAATATCACAAGATTATCTAAGGAAAAATTAAGAAAAATATAATGATTAAAAAACCCAGAAATTTATCATAGCAAATAATGGAAAGCTCTCTCATAAAAATAAGTGATTTTTTTTTTTAATGCAAAAAAAAAAAAGAAGAAAAAAGTTTTAATATATATATATATATATATATATTTTTTTTTAGAAACTACATTTTTAATAGTTAGATAGACACCAAGTACAACTTACATAAATTTATGTTATATGTAATTATCCCAAAATTTAAAGGAGGCTAAATTATTAAATAAATAATTTGTGTTCCTATTAATTTTTTATATATAATTAAAAAAATAACAATAATGTTCTATAAAAATTTAGTTTTGTTATAATTTTTTGCTCTTACCTTCCTTTTCTATTCATAGGTATTGAACTTTAAAAGACAAAGATTTTCTTCCTTTTTATTTAATGAATTTTTATAAATAAAAAACGTAAGAGATTGTTGATTATAAGTATGATTGTAAAGACCTAATTTGAGCCCCTAGTCTAAAAAGTGGATGGATTTATGCCTAAAAAGTCCAAAACAATGAATTTATGGAGAGTGGGTTGGAAAGACCGGGTTTTAATGAATCAGACAAGCACTAAAATGGATTCAGATCACAAAAGGATGAAAATAACAAGTTTAAACTGAAGAAAATTGTCCTCGGCGAAGTCTGAGGAGACTAATTCTTATATATGATTCTTAAGTTTGATTACAAATTTAGTTCCTAATTACTATAGTGTTTCTTTATTGATTTCTCGATCCCTCTCTCCCATTGCCTTTTCTTTCTTTTATACTCTCTTCTCCTTTCATTTTTGTCCTTCACGTGCATGCTAGATGGCTAGTGTTGATACTTGTCCCATCAGCACCTTCCATAAGTCTTCATGTAATAGCTGTAAGGTTGATCACCACTTTTTAATTATCACCTCCACATTAATGCGGCTAGAGAGTTAGCTGCAGTGTATTTAATGCAATGGTAGAAGCTTTCTCCTTAGATATTTTAGGATTTCCCCATGTCCTATGTCTCTGCCATGCCTATTCATACCAACAGAACTTCCTGGAACGTTCCCCTGAATAGTAGACCACTTCTCTTGACCTCGGCCTTTATTATCTGAGGAGGCATTCATCCTCGGCTCACCCTCCTAGGTAATTATGACCAAAACTAACTTCTTTATTTACTAACATGGACTCCCTTGACAATGTCTACTCCTCTTTGAAGGATCTCTCGACCTCGGACTAGGCCTCAAGCCCTAGATCCACATAAAGAGTTAGTTACAATGCATTTAATGCGGTGGTAGAAGCTTTCTCCTTAGATATTTTAGGATTTCCCCCTGTCCTATGTCTCTGCCATGCCTATTCATACCAACAGAACTTCCTGGAACGTTCCCCTGAACGGTAGACCACTTCTCTTAACCTCGGCCTTTATTATCTGAGGAGGCATTCATTCTTGGCCCACCCTCCTAGGTAATTATGACCAAAACTAACTACTTTATTTACTAACATGGACTCTCTTGACAATGTCTACTTCTCTTCGAACGATCTCTCGACCTCGGACTAGGCCTCAAGCCCTATATCCACATAAATAACGAGCTCCTGGCCCAATACCCCTACAATGATATTTTCAATAAATTCACCCAAAAAAAATAATAATTGGAAGTTGTAAATTAAATATTATCTTTTTAAATTTTAGGTAGGCTGGCAATTCCAACCCCCATTCTATCCGGTTTCATCTATAGTTGAAGGAGTTAAAGAGACAACTAAATATATGAGGGTCGTACAATATCTTTTTTCAATTGACATTATTGACACTTGCCACATTATTAAAAACTAAATTAATGGAGATACCTCACAAAGTAAATCATAGGAAAAATAATTGTTACAAAATAAATCTGAAGATAACTCCATGATCGAAGGATATACAACATGGATGTGATATTTATAATTTACTCTATTAAAAAAAAAAATTTGTTGATGTGATAATATGCGATTGGATATAAGTATCATATGTTGTGTAAATCAAAGCAAAAAAAGAAAAGAAAAAAGATATAGTATACAAGCAGTTTAATAATTAAAAAAACACAACCAATTTGCGACAAAATATAAGTAAATTAAATTTAGAATGTCCAAGAATTGTTCATAGGAGAGCAACTACTTATATTATATTTATTAGAGATATCTTGGTCCAAGACATATTATTTTGAGTTTTTTTTTTAGAGAGTTTCAATTTATAGCATTCGCTCCTAATGATAACTCTTTATCATTAGATTAAGAAACCAATCAGTTTTTAGTGTACGCGAGGATTGAACCTTATATCTCTTATTCAACAATTAGAGACTTTACCAGTTTAACTAACTGAAATTCACATTTTATTTTGAGTTAGTCTTGGATAAGTCTAGTATTCTCATTCTCTAAACCATATAATGGTTTGAACTTTGAACCAATAATATCACAAGATTATCTAAGGAAAAATTAAGAAAAATATAATGATTAAAAAACCCAGAAATTTATCATAGCAAATAATGGAAAGCTCTCTCATAAAAATAAGTGATTTTTTTTTTAATGCAAAAAAAAAAAAAGAAAAAAGAAAAAAGCAAAAAAAGAAGAGTGATTTTTGAATTTTGTCTATCTTTTTAGAGAGCGTATTCGGACGGGACGATTATGCGCGTGACAGTAGCGGCGGCGGCGGCGCCACGGTGCTTAAGAAATGGAAGTCCACTAGCTAGGGAAGTGGCACTTCGTTGTCCTTGTTCCCGTGTTGTGCACGCGATTACTATAAAATACACAAGCGCGTGTTGTTGGCTCATGTGTTGTTAAACTGTGTTTGGCTATTTGCTCTGTTGTACAGTAATTTGCAGTTGCACAACTTGCACTGCCTGTTACTGTTTCTCTTTGTCCACCTTTGCTGCGTCTTTGTTGGCCATCCCATGACATGGAGATGAAATTGAGGGAATTCAAACTCAAAATGGTTTTCGTTTAATTAAACCCCACCGTCCCCTGGGCCCTCCCTCCTACTCCTACTCCTATATTTGTTTAGTTTGAGGTTGTATCAATCAATCACCTTTTTTTTTTCTTTTCTTTTTCTTTTTCGGTTTTGTATCAATTTCATATTCAAGTCTAAGTCCTAACTATGTATACAAAATGACACGACGATATGGGACTGTTAAAAATTTAGCCAAGAATTTGTCTTACATACATTAGAAGGAGATGCACACACGGAATGAATTCTGGAAATTTTTATACATAGATAGATAATTGCTCTTTTTTATTGTTATTATTATGTTAAGATATCAATCATACTAGTGTAGGCCAATTCGGTAAATACCTTTTTGTGAATGATTCAAATATATTAGATCTCATGTTGTTAGCATTTTAGGAAAAACAATCTTGACATTTTTCAAAATTAGAAGCTCATAAAAATATGGTTGATAAATTTAATAATAATAACAATAAAAGACATCTGGTTGGTAAAACTAAAATTACGTAAATGAACCTTTTTTTTTTTTTTTTTTTTAAATTGTATAAACACAATAGTGACAACACCTCCTATTATTTATGTACCAAATTTATACACATAATTTAAATTTTTAGCACTCATCCGTACATCTCCAAAATGCTCTCCATGCCTAACCACTAATCCAAGTTGTGTCAAATGATCATTCTGTGTGCTTACTTTACGGGATCCGTACATACAAATGGAAATTTGTGGGCATCAGCAAATAATAATTATATCCTCAGCTGCTCTAGATTCGATGCCAAGATATTTATTACTTTGCTGTCAATAGTTCCCTCTTTTGCTGCGATTTTGTCTTTGCTCCAAGATGTGAATTGTTTTGCCTATAATTGGTTGATGAACGTGGGGAGTGTTGTTTGTGTACTGGGAGTGTTTTTTTCTTGGGTGGTTGAGGTAGTTTAAAAAAAAAAAAGAATGTGGATAGTATTTCAATGTGGGTAGGAATTATTTGGGATAGAATTTACTATTTTTACCCCATTTTGATTAGTTTAGATTAATTAAATTAGGGGTACTTTTGACAGTAAAAAAACAATTCTACATTAAATAGTTTAGATTAATTAAATTAGTTTAGATTACTCTTTTTTTTTATACGCTACATTTTATTTAACAAAATTACTAATTTTAGTTTTTTTAGAATGATATTTTTTACACGCTACATTTTTTTTTTTTGAATGATATTAAGTGAACAACGAGATAAACATTTTTTTTGGTATTATAGTTGCTAATCTCCTATCCATTCATCAGTACGTTAATTACTTTCATGATGATGAAGGTTTTTTTTTTTTTTTTTAACAAGATCATGTGATGAACGTTTAAAACAAATTCAAATAAAACATTTAATAATTAGCTATTTATTTAAATTGTTGATGATGTGGTGATAAGATTTTAAAGACTCCATGATAGAGTTAAACTCTAAAAAATCTTTATCTTTATTCTCAACAATTTTATTAGGATTTTCAGGAAAAATTATCTCCTCAAAATTTAAATCAAACACAAACTCTAACAAACCTATTACTATTGGATGAGTTTGTATTTGTGAGAAGTTATGTGGGTAGATAATTGATAGAGCATTATTTAACGTGGGGATTTTTTTTTTTGGTTGATGAACGTGGGGAGTGTTTTGGTGTACTGGGAGTGTCTTTTTTTGGTGGCTGAGGTAGTTTTATTTTTTATTTTTATTTTTTATTTTTATTTTTTAAAAGAATGTGGGATAGTATTTCAATGGGTAGAATTTATTTAGGATGGAACTTACTATTTTAACCCCATTTTGATTAGTTTAGATTAATTAAATTAGGGGTACTTTTGATAGTAAAAAAAAAAAACTAACTTTTCGAATCTCTTAATATATACTAGCCTGTGAGCGCGTGCTCAAAGGCTCTTCTATTTTTTGGTAAGGGTTAGTTTAGGGTATTTATTATAATTTGAGATTACTACATTCTCTAATACAAAAAAAAAAAAAAAAAAAAAAAAAAAAAACCTAATACTCATATACTCATCACACCCCTAGGTTATTATTTATTTTTGTTTTGGTGATTAGAAAATGTATTAATCACAAATTTTAATAAATGCTCTAAATTAACCTTTATCCAAAAAATGGAAGAGCCTTCTGAGCACGCGTGTGAGCGCGTGCTCATAGGCTAGTTTTGTATAAATAGTTAGGACTTAGGACTTGAATATGAAATGATACAAAACCGAAAAAGAAAAAGAAAAGAAAAAAAAAGGTGATTGATTGATGCAACCTCAAACTAAACAAATATAGGAGTAAGAGTAGGAGTAGGAGAGGAGGGAGGGCCCGTGGCTTGGTGGGTTTAATTAAAAGAAAACCATTTTGAGTTTGAATTCCCACAATTTCATCTCCATGTCATGGGATGGCCAACAAAGACGCATCAAAGTGGACAAAGAGAAACAGTAACAGGCAGTGCAAGTTGTGCAACTGCAAATTTACTGNAGATGTACGGATGAGTGCTAAAAATTTGTAGCCTAATTTTAAGGAGTTAATAGAACGTGAGGGTCTAAAAGATAGAAGACGTGATAGAGAGATTTCAAAATACTGTTTAAATTATCATTATAGACGTGATAGAGAGATTTTAGTAAGTATATCTACAAATTTATAACGTCTTCTATCTAAGCAGTTAAAATAGAAGTGCCATTTAAAACTTCCACCCATTATCATTAAGCAACAGTAAGATTTCAAGATAATTTGCATTATGAAATCTCTCTATCACTGCTAAAATAGGTGTTGCTAAATAGAAGTGCCATTTAAAAATTATGAATTTTTTAAAAAGGTTTAAAATTTAAGCTGTTTACACTTCCTAAACAGTTAAATTTGAGGGTACTTTGAGCAAATTTAGCAGTTTTAAATTAGTAATTTTACATGTATAACCTTATTAGCACTTAATACCTAAACTGCTCTTAATCTCTATTTTTCTTTTCAGAATAAAAAAGGGAGTTAACGTGTGAAATTTACATTTAAAAAAAAGAAAAGAAAAAAAAGGGTGTTAACATTTCAAAATTAAATTTAAAAAAGAAAAAGAAAAAGAAAAAAAAAAGGACTCAACGTGATACATAAAAAAATAAAAAAATAAAAAAGAAAAAGAAAAAAAGAAGTAGAACTCAAGCTTGCTACATACCAAAATGAAAAAATAAAAAAATTTAACGTCAAAAACATATACAATGATGGTAAAAAAAATAAACTTTCTTAAAAAGAAAAAAAAATTCGAAGAAGGAAGAAAAAAAAAAGTGAGGATGGAGAAGGAAATAGTAAGTGATCATTTATATTTTGATCATTAATATTTTGATAATAAGAATCAATATACATATAAGAAATATATGATCAATCAAATAGTAAAACTGCAGGATGGAAATTAAAGGAAGCCATACTGTTTAACTGCTTAGGAATGATTTTGAATGCTTCTTTTGTAGCATAAAACAGCCCAGTCTTTGAATCACAATACCTACAACATAAAATTACAATTTATTAAGAAGTACAGTGGTAGAGTATATGAAAGAACCATTCATTTCAAAATTATATATAAAAAAAATAAAATAGGAAAAAAAAAAGTAGAACACAAAGAAAGTCAATCATAAACAAAACAAAAGAAAACAAAGAAGAACTTGTAAAATATAAAACCTGAAAATTTGTTGGAACCTTGACAGTAAATGTCTTTAATATAAAAAAAAGAAAGGAGAATGTAGAGCTAAACTAAATGTCTTGAATTTGAAGAAGAATGAGAGATAGAAACTGCAAAGCGTACGTGAGTTTGTGGGTCTTAAAGTATAGAAGTTTTAATTTACATATTTATCCCCGTTAGTTGAAAACTTGTAAGTGGGTATGATGAGGGTATTTTAGGTGTAAAAAATGTGGAATCCAAACAGGGGAAGCCCCTTAAATAGTAGTATAGATGACACGACGATACGAGACTGTTAAAAATTTAGCCAAGAATTTGTCTTACATACATTAGAAGGAGATGCACACACGGAATGAATTCTGGACATTTTTATACATAGATAGATAATTGCTCTTTTATTTATTTATTTATTATTATTATTATTATGTTAAGATATCAATCATACTAGTGTAGGCCAATTCGGTAAATACCTTTTTGTGAATGATTCAAATATATTAGATCTCATGTTGTTAGCATTTTAGGAAAAACAATCTTGACATTTTTTAAAATTAGAAGCTCATAAAAATATGGTTGATAAATTTAATTAATAATAATAACAATAAAAGACATCTGGTTGGTAAAACTAAAATTACGTAAATGAACTTTTTTTTTTAATTGTATAAACACAATAGTGACAACACCTACTATTATTTATGTACCAAATTTATACACATAATTTATCAATTTTTATTCAAATATTTATGATTCATAACTAGAAATCAGTAGGCAAAAAAAGTTACTAGTGTGAATATTCACATTATTTGTAACCTTTCCTTTATGTTAAACAAACTATAGTAAATTGCCTAATACACATTATACGCTTTTATTTGAAAAGTCATACTAACGAATGTCCTTAGAGCATTGGTTAACAATCCTTTTAAATAAAATTTTTATTGAAAAAGAAAAAAAAATTAAGGTTTTGACAGCTTTTTATTTTCCATAAAAATAATGTCAAAACTTTTTTAAAATGAATTGTTAACTAATACTCTAAGAGCATCCGTAGCTGGAGAAATTATAAAGTCCTTTGGTGGACAAGTGATGTAGTCTACCATTCCAGTAAAAAACTTCCACTTGTTTAAAATTGCTGAGTCAGTAATTAATTTATGTTTAAAAAAATTTTCTAACTAACAATTTTAAACAGGTGGAAGTTTTTTAGTGAAATGATGAACCACATCACTTATCCACCATGTGAAGCTTATAATTTCTCCCGCAACTGGGCATGGATATGACAAATGTAAGATGGGTTTAGCATAAAGGCCCCAAAAACACTCCACAGCAGGGCTTGTAAAATGCAAGTATTGTAAAAAAATTTGCAATACTAGTAGAATTGCACTGTAGCACAATTGTTAAAAAAAAAAAAAAAAAAGCTAATATTNTAAAAAAAAAAAAAAAAAAAAAACTAATATTTTATTCGGTTTTCACTTTATCAATACCTCTCTCTCCGTTCCACTCTCATCTTCCTCCTCACTTTTTTTTCTTTTTCTTCTTTTTCAGATCAACTCATTTCAATCCCTCCCCCTCTCTTCCCTTTCACTTTTTTTCCTCTCTATTTTCCCTTGAATCAAGGGTTTGATGTGGTGGAGCTCATGGGTTTGATGTGGTGAGCGTTCCATGGTGGTGGGGATGGGTGATTGAGGGTGACAATGTGGAGCTTGTTGTCTGGCGTGGTGAAATCAGCATGGAGCTATGAGCGTTAACAGTAGATCAGATTTGAGGGGAGGTGGAGAAGAACCAAGCCACAAACGGAGAGAGAGAGATGAGAGCGCGGTTTGCAATGATGGGTTTTGCCGAGATGA
Organism: Quercus suber; assembly: GCF_002906115.3. Lineage (NCBI taxonomy): Eukaryota > Viridiplantae > Streptophyta > Magnoliopsida > Fagales > Fagaceae > Quercus > Quercus suber. The sequence goes on along the minus strand of NW_027069631.1, from coordinate 318,212 downwards.
GAGCGGTTTTTTTTTTTGTTTTTTTTTTTTTTCTGAAATCTATGTTGATATGGATGATGGAGGATAAAAGGAATGGAGTTGTGTGGAAGAAGGTGATGGTTTTGCAAAGATGTTGGTGGCGCGGTTTTTTATTATTTATTTTTTTCGTCGATCTGGGTTGATATGAATGGTGAAGGATAAAGGAATGGATTGTGTGGAAGAAGGTGAACAGTAATGGAGGAGAAAATTGGGATATATATATATATATATATTTTTTTTATTGAGTAGAAATATTATTTTAATGAATAGAATAAGAAAATAAAAGTTGAGATACTGGAAGTATTGTAAAATTGTATTATATAATTGATAAAGTAACTTTCTAAGATAGTAAAATAAAATGTGATAAAATTTCCAAATGCAAATACTCTAAAGGCATTTGTTAGCATTTTTTTTATTTAGATATCATAGATTTTATGTACACCTTAGAGATTTTTTTTAATTTTTTTTAATTTTTTAAATCCATTCTAATTCATAACGTTGAAATTAACGGTTAACGATGTAAATGAAAAAAGAAAGGCTGACATAGAATTAAAGGGAAAAAAAAAGCATTAAATAATTGCTATTAATTTGTGTGATGCTCTCCAATCTTCCTGTCCATATTAAATGGAAGTTAAGTAACTAAACAGTTGGACACCTGGAAATAGTAAATACAAACATGATTGACAGGCAATTAAAGAGTAGGGATTGCACTTTCTAAGTTTGAACTCCAAAAAGAAAGCAGAGAGAGAGATACACCAAAGCTGCGAAGGATACGTGTTAAAGTTTGGGAATGAGTACGTACATAGTCGTACCCTTTTGCATGACACACATGTGTCGTTCTCACTGCCACATGTATATCCAAGTATCACATTCTCTGACACATGTATCCTCTGCTCTCTTTATAATATAATAATAATATAAATGCTGCCTCCTGGTCCCGATCTACCTAATAATCATCAACCTTTACCTACCGTTCCATTGGAGATTTCCACTACTCCTGAGACTGACCCTGCTAATCCTCCACCCTATCCCTATGGCCTGGACCCCAATTCCGAAAGCCGGCGATACCACCACAACCGGATCCCGGACCGGAACTCCCAATACCGCCACGCCCGGATCCCGATATCCCACTTCCAAAACCGCCGTATCCACCGGATTATGTTCCACAGAGGCCACCGGGGCCGGAGATAGTGCCTCCGCCCTTTCCGGATATCAGTCCACCGACTGGGTCCTATGTTTTGTAGGAGCGAGCTAGGTGAATTAATGTATGGATTGGTTCTTGATTAGCGTCCAACGTTGCTTGTAAATAAGAAATGTTACAGAAGTTATGAAACCTATCCAATTCCAGTAGGTCAGAGTTTTGAGCTGGGGTCTGGTCGTTCTTGATTAAATTTTGCAATTCAAATTATTATTATTATTATTATTATTATTATTTTTTTTTTTTTTTTTTAAAGAATAGGAATGATATATATTGATTTTTTTTTTTTTTTTTTTTGTGGTTATCAGGTTTGACATTTTTAACAAAGGGATGACTTATTATTTTACCGCACGCGCGTGTTCTATTTATCTATACACTGTCGTATGCTGTTATCCATTGCTGCCTCCTGGTCCTGATCTACCTAATAATTATCAACCTTTACCTACCGTTCCATTGGAGATTTCCACTACTCCTGAGATTGACCCTGCTAATCCTCCACCCTATCCCTATGGCCTGGACCCCAATTCCGAAAGCCGGCGATACCACCACACCAGGATCCCGGACCGGAACTCCCAATACCGCCACGCCGGGATCCCGATTTCCCACTTCCAAAACCGCCGTATCCACCGGATTATGTTCCACAGAGGCAACCGGGGCCGGAGATAGTGCCTCCGCCCTTTCCGGATATCAGTCCATCGACTGGGTCCTATGTTTTGTAGGAGCGAGCTAGGTGAATTAACGTATGGATTGGTTCTTGATTAGCTTCCAACGTTGCTTGTAAATAAGAAATGTTACAGAAGTTATGAAACCTATCTAATTCCAGTAGGTCAGAGTTTTGAGCTGGGGTCTGGTCGTTCTTGATTAAATTTTGCACTTCAAATTATTATTATTATTTTTATTATTTTTGGAGTGACTTCTCGTTATATATGTACAACTCTAAAATATATATATTAAAATTAAATTTATATATTCGTATCGAGATCCTTATCCTTTCCTGTGTTTGTGTTTGTGTTTGTGTTTGTGGCAACTTCAAAGTTCAAACTTATGCGTTGGGTATTTTTAGGAGTGATTGTTTTTATTGTGATCACACTAATAAATCTGGGAAAGTCTACCCATTCATTCTTAGTGGATATTTCTTCTAAATTGAACGAAGCAAGTTCACCTGGCCTATTCACCTATATATATACAACAGTGAGGATTAAAACCCTATTCTCCTCCTTTAATTTAATTAGAAACCAAGGAGAGGGTAGGGCTCTCTAGCTTAGAAAAAGGAGTGGTACAATGGTTTATTGATTCAACCGCTGGATCATCTGTTCAATCATTCATAAATAAAAATGAGTATAAATTATTTTAAAATATATACAAATAAATTAAAAAAATACATAAAACTGAGGATAATTTTTTTTTTTTTTTTATTTTAAATGAGATAGTAGAGTATTCAATATTTAATTTAAACGTAAATATACTGTAAATTAATATTTATAAAACATTATTGTTAAGAAGGTTTTTTTCTAATATAGAATTTAATTTGTTTAATGTATAAAAATGACAAAAATGAGACACTTTGATTAATATTTTGACTATTTTTTCGCCCCAAATTAGAAGCAAAAGACTTAAAATATGATAAATAAAATTGTAAAATTGAAGGAAATTGAGTGTAGTTATTAAATCAAGACAGTTCAAATAAAATTGTACGGTTCACTATATTTCTAGAAAAACCATTGGGTTTTCACAAAATTATTAATTTATTGCAAGTCAGTATTTAATTAATTAGGTGAATTCATGACAAGTATTTATTAGTGGAGTATAGAATGAAGTAAGAAAAGTAGGACATGAGATTTGGACTTTAAAATAGGGTCACAATTTTTACCATAATTTATTTAAAATTTGAAATGGTCAACCGTAATTGATGATTGATGAAAGAAGTGGTTGAATGTATTAATGATGATTAAGTCCGAATTTGATAAAGATAGAGTATAAATTCTTTGGTTTACACCCTTCAAACGTCATATTTTCATAAAGTTTCACAAACTAATGAATAAAGTTTAGCCCACAAAGTTCTTTCTCAATATTTTTAATTTTCAAAAAATTAACTCCTATAAAATTAAAACATGCTTGCAAATACCACTACCTCCAACTATGAAAAGATGCGGATGGAGATATTCCGGAGCCACCTTCACGTGGGGGTCGTGACCATCAAGCCCAACCCTCCTATTAATACAAACATCAAAATCCTTTTTTTTAAACAAACCAAATCTTAACATTTGGTTTCATCCAAGCAGGTGCAGAGCAATTTCAAGAGAAGACTTGGTTCTTTGTCTTCTTTGAAAGACTTTGGTTTACACCCTCTAATACCATCATGCCATATCAGATTTTCATGAAGTTTCACAAACTAATGAATAGAGTCTAGCACACAAAGTTCTTTCTCAATATTTTTAATTTTCAGAAAATCAACTTCTATAAAATTAAAACATGCCTACAAGTACCATTACCTCCAACTATGAAAAGATGCGGATGGAGATATTCCGGAGCCACCTTCACGTGGTGGTCGTGATCATTAAATCCATCCCTCCTGTAAATACAAACATCAAAACCAATTTTTTTAACCAAACCAAATCTCAACATTTTCATCTAAGCAGGTGCAGAGCAATTTCAAGAGAAGACTTGGTTTTTTGTCTTCTTTGGAAGACTTTCTTTCCATCCATGCCTTCCTCAAAGTGATTTTAATGAAAAAAATACGATTTTCAAAAAATGTTGTCAACTGGGTTTCGTATTTGTTGTACAGGGGATGTCAAATTAGTTTATAGGAAAACCAAATTCATTTGCTAATTTATCATAAATGGGCACACCGTGAAGGTCTTGAAGGGTCAAGAAAAGCAAGAGAACCCATTTATCAAGAGGAGAGTTTTGATCACGTCCAAGCAGTCCTCAAGCAGTCCATTGCTCCGCTGCTTTTGCCGCAACAAGCCCAACCACACTGTCCATGAACATTGCCAAAAGTTTGTAAAAATCATTGGGTTAAACATCAAAATCCTTTTTTTTAAACAAACCAAATCTTAACATTTGGTTTCATCCAAGCAGGTGCAGAGCAATTTCAAGAGAAGACTTGGTTCTTTGTCTTCTTTGAAAGACTTTGGTTTACACCCTCTAATACCATCATGCCATATCAGATTTTCATGAAGTTTCACAAAACTAATGAATAGAGTCTAGCACACAAAGTTCTTTCTCAATATTTTTAATTTTCAAAAAATCAACTTCTATAAAATTAAAACATGCCTACAAGTACCATTACCTCCAACTATGCAAAGATGCCGGTGGAGATGATTCCAGAGCCACCTTCACGTGGTGGTCGTGATCATTATATCCATCCCTCCTGTAAATACAAACATCAAAACCAATTTTTTTAACCAAACCAAATCTCAACATTTTCATCTAAGCAGGTGCAGAGCAATTTCAAGAGAAGACTTGGTTTTTTGTCTTCTTTTGAAGACTTTCTTTCCATCCATGCCTTCCTCAAAGTGATTTTAATGAAAAAAATACGATTTTCAAAAAATGTTGTCAACTGGGTTTCGTATTTGTTGTACAGGGGATGTCAAATTAGTTTATAGGAAAACCAAATTCATTTGCTAATTTATCATAAATGGGCACACCGTGAAGGTCTTGAAGGGTCAAGAAAAGCAAGAGAACCCATTTATCAAGAGGAGAGTTTTGATCACGTCCAAGCAGTCCTCAAGCAGTCCATTGCTCCGCTGCTTTTGCCGCAACAAGCCCAACCACACTGTCCATGAACATTGCCAAAAGTTTGTAAAAATCATTGGGTGGGTCCCTTCACCAAATGTTGAAGCAATGACCACCATGTAAAGGAGATCCGGCGAGATTTGTGGTGGGAGATAGAGGAGCTGAGGAGGGAGATAAGATTTTATTTTAGGGACTCTTTTCACATCTGGTCTGAAAACGTGAAATAGAGGTTTTTTTTTTTCTTTTTTTCTTTTTTTTAAAATATTATTAAGTGTATTAAGATGTTCTAATTTTACTATAAGTTTTAAGTAAAAGACTGATGTAGCATGTCTTTATTGACTCTATGGTCGGCAAGTGGTCCTTTTACCTATCCATACAATTTATATAATGGACAAAATTTAGGTACAATACTTTAGGTGCTGTTTCTTAGGTTCTCTTCTTAAGATTCAATCATGTGACTACTTAACTACAAAATATACTTTTATCTCATCAGAAAAAATTCACGTAACAGAATCTTAAAAAGAGAATCTAAAGAACAACACCTAAGTACTATACTTAAGTCTTGCTCTTATATAATGGTAAACTCAGACCTTGTTGATATAAATTAATGGATTAGGATCCATTTTTATCAGATTCTTGTACAATAGATCCGATCAAAGAAGTCCAAACGTTTGTAATGATAGATTCAGCCCACAAAAATTGTGGACGGGCTAAGAGTAAGCACATTTGGATTTGGTAGGGTGCTGGGCCAATAGCATTGACAAGAAATGTATTTATCAAAAGCTTTATTATGTATTATTACTAAATGAGCACACGCATAAATTATATATTTTTTTTTAAAAGTTAATAATTTGTATAAATTATAATTTGAAATTAATATATTTTTCAATCACAAAAATACCTAGGGGTGTGATGAAAAAATTATTTCTTTTTTTGTGATTAAAAAATATATTAATCTCAAATTATAATTTACGCAAATTATTAACCTCTACCCAAAAAATAGAAGAGTGTCTGAGCACGTGCATAAGCGTGTGCTCAAAGACTAGTATTACGTAATTATTATCCATTTTTGCCAACTGTTTTTATGCAATAATCAACTTGTTATTGATTGGAAGATGATGCTATAATTTAGTATTAACATTTAGGGGGAGGAAAAAAAGATCCTCTAAATTAATCTTATAAATAGTGCATATATTAAAAATGCATAATGAAATTGTAACAATAAAACTGTTTACAAAATACATGTGATGACTTATGAAGAAGTTGATGGATCAATGTAGGAAATTGAAATATTTATATCATGTAAAACTGTAAAATAATTCACAACATCTGAAACATGGAATAGGTAAGCATACTCATAAAATAAGCCACGGTAAGCATGATTCATACAACATTAATACATGAGAGCTATTTAATAATTAAGATTTATTTGTGTCATTTCAACGTAGTTTGTGGATCTGATTCTTACTAAACCACCAATATTGGGATAGTACGTTCCTCTAATTCTTACTAAACCAGCAATATTGGAATATGACAACAAAGAGAGGTCTATCACAATCAATTACTCAGTGCACATTTGCCGAGTAATTGAGTACATAAGCTTGAAAGAGCAACATTAAGCTTGTTAAAGTCCATATATATTCCTTTTTATGAGACTTATCAACTTATCTTTAATCCTAACATTTAGCTACTTACTACACATTCTAAAGGGTTCACAATTCTTGAGTTGATAGATAGATAATACTAGCATAATTAAAAGGAGTATTAGGAAAGCTATGGTTTTGATATATATATATATATATATATTAATTTTATATCAGGAAGAAGTTTTTTTTTTTTTTTTTTTTTTTTTTAATATTATTAAGTGTATTAAGATGTGCTAATTTTACTATAAGTTTTAAGTAAAAGACTGATGTGGCATGTCTTTATTGACTCTATGGTCGGCAAGTGGTCCTTTTACCTATCCATACAATTTATATAATGGACAAAATTTAGGTACAATACCTTAGGTGCTGTTCCTTAGGTTCTCTTCTTAAGATTCAATTATGTGGCTACTTAAATAAAAAATATACTTTCATCTCATGAGAAAAAATTCACATAACAGAATCTTAAAAAGAGAACCTAAAGAACAATACCTAAATACTATACTTAAATCTTGCTCTTATATAATGGTAAACTCAGGCCTTGTTGATATAAATTAATGGATTAGGATCCATTTTTATCAGATTCTTGTACAATAGATTCGATCAAAGAAGTCCAAACGGTGGTAATGATAGATTCAGCCCACAAAAATTGTGGACGGGCTAAGAGTAAGCACATTTGGATTTGGTAGGGTGTTGGGCCAATAGCATTGACAAGAAATGTATTTATCAAAAGCTTTATTATGTATTATTACTAACTTCTGAGCACACGCATAAATTATATTTTTTTGGTAAAAGTTAATAATTTGTATAAATTATAATTCGAAATTAATATATTTTTCAATCACAAAAATACCTAGGGGTGTGATGAAAAAATTATTTCTGTTTTTGTGATTAAAAAATATATTAATCTCAAATTATAATTTACGCAAATTATTAACCTCTACCCAAAAAATAGAAGAGCCTCTGAGCACATGCATAAGAGTGTGCTCAGAGGCTAGTATTACGTAATTATTATCCATTTTTGCCAACTGTTTTTATGCAATAATCAACTTGTTATTGATTGGAAGATGATGCTATAATTTAGTATTAACATTTAGGGGGAGGAAAAAAAAGATCCTCTAAATTAATCTTATAAATAGTGCATATATTAAAAATGCATAATGAAATTGTAACAATAAAACTGCTTACAAAATACATGTGATGACTTATGAAGAAGTTGATGGATCAATGTAGGAAATTGAAATATTTATATCATGTAAAACTGTAAAATAATTCACAACATCTGAAACATGGAATAGGTAAGCATACTCATAAAATAAGCCAAGGTAAGCATGATTCATACAACATTAATACATGAGAGCGATTTAATAATTAAGATTTATTTGTGTCATTTCAACGTAGTTTGTGGATCTAATTCTTACTAAACCACCAATATTGGGATAGTACGTTCCTCTAATTCTTACTAAACCAGCAATATTGGAATATGACAGCAAAGAGAGGTCTATCACAATCAATTACTCAGTGCACATTTGCCGAGTAATTGAGTACATAAGCTTGAAAGAGCAACATTAAGCTTGTTAAAGTCCATATCTATTCCTTTTTATGAGACTTATCAACTTATCTTTAATCCTAACATTTAGCTACTTACTACACATTCTAAAGGGTTCACAATTCTTGAGTTGATAGATAGATAATACTAGCATAATTAAAAGGAGTATTAGGAAAGCTATGGTTTTGATATATATATATATATATATATTAATTTTATATCAGGAAGAAGGGGTCTTTAAATCACCAGGATTGAAAATGGAAACAACAATGCGGAGAGACGAAGAAATCCAGGCGGGTATTGTTTAATTTTTGTGTAATTGTTTGTTCAATTCGTTTGTGTCACACAATTGAATTACCCTTTGGAATTTATAAACAATTATCTATCTTTAAATTGGCAGTGAACTTGAAATAGGATGTTATATGTGTAGTTGATTATGCTGTTAATATAGAAGCATCCACCTTTTTTTTTTTTTGGTGTGTTGTTGTTGTTTTATTTGTGACAGTTATCAAGTTATATTTAATCCTAAAATGTAGTGTTTTAATCCTAAAATTTAGCCATGTACTACACATCCATAACAAAAAGTCAAAAACTAAAAAAAAAAAAAAAGCTTATATTTAAAATTTAGCAACTACCATTGTTTTCCTTTTACTGTAAAAGACTTAGATATTTGTTATTTTAGTTTTTTTTTTTTTGGTTAAGGAAAGACTTCCAGATGTGCAACCACATTTTTTTTTTCTTTTTGGTGGTGTTGTTGTTGTTCTTTTATATTTATTTATGACAGTTATCAAGTTAAATTTAATCCGAAAATGTAGTGTTTTAATCCTAAAATTTAGTAATGTATTATACATCCATAATAAAAATTTAAAAATGGTTTATATTTAAAATTTAGCAACTACCTTTTTTTCTTTCTTATACAAATGATAAATATAGTTTCTATTACAATAAAAAAAAAAAAAAAATTTACAATAATTTCTTAGATAACAACTGCTTCATGTGAGGTTTGAATCTCACCCAAACTTATCTAATATTCCATTCCAATGCCTCCTCAATGCAATCCAATAAATTTGTGCATTCAACAACCTAAAAGAGATAAAAGAGTTAGGGTTAAACACCCATCAAACTGACCAAATAAAAGAAAAGAAAAAGTTAAAAAGGATAACATAAGATAATGATATGGAAAGGATAAGATAATTGTTCCAATTCCATAATGGAGGTGTTAGATCTCTTTTGTAGCCAATCGGGTCAATCTGTTAGTGGAGCGAAGTCTAGAGTCTATTTCTCCCCGAACGTTGATAGGGAAAGTAGGGAGGATTTTGGTGCTATTCTGGGTTTCCAATCCACTCCTAATCTTGGTAAATACCTTGGTATTCCCATCAAGCATCCGGGGTCCTATTCACAAGATTTCAATTTTGTGCTAGAGCGAGTTAAGCAAAAATTAGCAGGTTGGAAGGCCAATCTATTGTCTTTGGCAGGCTGATCTGTCCTTGTGAGGCATGTCTCTTCTATCATTCCAAACTATGTGATGCAATGTGCCCATCTACTTAATAAAATTACTGAAGGCATTGATCGAGTTAATAGGAACTTCCTATGGGGCTCTACGGATTCGGTGAAGAAAATGCTTTCGGTTGGTTGGGAAAAAGTCATGAAGTCAAAGGATGAAAGGGGTTTGGGAATCCAATCAGCTAAGGGCAGGAATTTGGCTCTCCTATCTAAGCTTAATTGGCGGTTCCACACAAAAGGGGAGTCTTTATGGGTAAAAGTTCTAAAAGGAAAATACTGTAACACTTGAAGATTAAGCTTTAGAAACAGAGATAAGCTTCCGTGCTCGAGGGTTTGGGCAACAATGAAAAAGGGTTCTGAGATCTTTCAAAAATGAGTGAGGTGGACTTGTGGTAGAGACAGTAACCTTAATTTTTGGCTTGATGATTGGCCAAATTTTGGAGCTCTGAGGCAAAGAATATATGGTCCTATGACCATATAGATTGCGAATTTGGGGGTTAAAGATGTGGTGTCTACTGCGGGGTGGAATTGGTCCACCACATCCTTTGAATTTCCTGAATCTATCAAGCAGGGGCAACAAGCTATGCCTTTTGCCATGGCGTCTCGTGGAGAGGATAAGTTAACTTGGAAGGAATCGGAGCATGGTATCTTTAATCTTGGATCAGCTTACAATATAGCAACATCACAAGGTAACACAGATTCTTTCAGGGGTAAATGGATTTGGAAGGTTAGGACTCTGCCTAGAATCCAATCCTTTGTGTGGCTTTGCTGCCATGAGAGCATTGGGGTGAAGGAGTGCCTCGATTGAAGGGGCATGCTAGCTGATAGTCAATCCCCTCTTTGCCATGCGTCTAGTGAATCCATTTTACACGCCCTTTGTGACTATGAAGTGGTAAAACAGGTTTGGTATTAGCTGGGTGTGAATCGGGGCAGCAGCTCCTTCTTTAGCAATAACTTACAAGATTGGTTGGAGATGAATGGTACTCAATAGCGTAATGTTGGTCAGAATGCTGTGCCATGGAGTATAACTTTTCTATTTGCTATTTGGCTGATATGGAAACAAAGGAATTAGGTAGTGTTTAAGGGGTAGAGGTCGAACCCTTGCTTAGCTAAGGATATTTCTCGCAGAGCCTTAGAGCTCCACTTCTTTGCTAGTCCATATAAGGATGCTACCACTAGAGTTTGCATACTTGTCCATTGGAGTAAACCGGCTTGTGGTTGAGTTAAATTAAATACGAATGGCTCCTCTCTTGGAAATTCGGGTATAGTAGGGGGAGGGGGTCTTATTCGTGATGAGGAAGGTAAATGGATTGCTGGTTTTGCTCGTAAGATTGGATGGACATCTAGCTTAATGTGTGTCTTAACTATAATTTTGTTGCTGTGGAAGTGGAGCTAGACGCTAAGGCTATAGTGGAGGCTATTGCCAACCCGTATTACACTAATGTGTTTGTTTCTGCTCTAATGGAGGATTGCAAACTCTTGGAGTCTCGGATTCCTCAGGTTTGCTTTAGGCATTGTTATCGCGAAGCTAATAGGTGTGCTGATGCTCTTGCTCGTATGGGAGGAAGTCAAGTCACTGCTTTTGTTTTTCTTGCTTATCTGCTTGTGGACTTAATCAAGTTTTTAGATTTTGATTTCCTTGGATTGTATCTGAACAGGATTTGTCATAAGTCTTTGTGATTTTCTTAGTTTTGTTAATGAATTCCTTTTACACCAAAAAAAAAAATGAAGCTGAATAGTAATGACCTCTAAGCCTACACATCAGTGAAAAGTCATTAAAAATGAAACATTTTTTAATAGCGTCTTGTGAAGGCCTGTAAAACAATAGACTAGAGAATATCCAGTAAGTCTCAAAATAACAATAAGCAAAACATAGCCAAATAGAGAGAGAGAGAGAGAGAGAGATTGAGAGTGAGAGATGTAGAGATAGAGAGAGTGAGATCAGAGAGAGAGAGAAAGAGAGAGGGTTGAGATTTGATCTGAGAAAGAACTTACCTAAATCTATCTGTTGTTGTTGTTGTTGTTTGTAGTGAAATTTGAAGCAAAGAGGTGGGTGAGAAGAGTTTCTTAACATTGATAATAATGGTGAAAAAAAGATTAATACAGCATTGAGAGAATTGGAGAATTGAAGAAGAAGCAATTTGAGTTTAAAAATCAACGTAAGTATACTAAGAGTGTGATCCTATTTTATAGATAATGTTTTACGTGGAAGTTTTTTTTTTTTTTTTTTTTTGAGAAATAAACACATATATACACAAGGGAGAGGAAAAGAAGTTCTAACACAAAAGTACACCACAACTCTACTCAAAAGAAGTATTTTTACTAAATTTTGTCCCTATTTAAACATAGACGATAAATGTATTTTTAAATTTTTTTTTTTTAAAAAATTGATCCAAATAGGAGAACTCCCTCAAATATAATTATAAATATTATAGCTGGGCAGGCCAAACTCCAAAGCAATATCTTATTATTATTCTTTCTTCCTCCCAAGCTTTTATTTTTTTAAATGGGTCCCAAGCTTTCTTTTATTTTTCTTTTGTGCTCGTCACAAAATTTTTTTCCTTCCATAGGAGGATAGGAACTCAAGTACGTACTCGTGTCCAAACCACCGTCCAATAACATAAAGAAACCAGTAGATTTGGACCAGGTGTCGAATAACATTTAATGAAAAAGGGACTTCGATTCAGCATCACAACCTTCCTTGGATCACACGAAAATTTCCCTCTTTAATTAATAATAAATAAATAAATAAAGAAAGTAGAAAGGAAAATAAAAGAATCAAAGATAGATAGCATACCCAAATGAAAATCCAACTGAAACTGAAAGCCCCGACCTCACCCCAGGGTCAAAAAGTACGGCTTCCTCTCTCAACTCTCAACTTGCAATAATAATAAAATAAATAAATAGTTTCAAAAAATAAAATCCACCGCCACTTCTCACTCTCGTTCACACTTGTCGCACTTTCGAACTCCAAAAACCCCATTACCCCGATCTTTCCCAAATATTATAATAATAATAGTAGTGAAGTGAAGTGATAAAAATGGCGTCCCATATCGGCAGCGTCAATGCACGCGCGCTCCAACTTCTTCCACCGCACTTTCACACTCACTCACAAAAACACCCACTAGTACCATTACATGATCTACATTTACTGGGTCTGGGTCTGGGTGAGAGAAGCAGACTGAGGCTGAGAGTTAGGGTTTCGGATGGCGACGACTCCTACCTCCACATGTGGAAGAACGCAGTCGACAAAGAGAGAAAGTCCATCGACTTTCAAAATATCGCTCATAACTCACCTCCTCCTCCTCCTCCTCCTCCTCCTAATGACCATGACCATGAAGATTTGGAGAAGAAGACCCTCGAGTTCCACAAGATTCTCCAAGTGTCTAAGGAGGAGCGCGACCGAATCCAGCGAATGCAGGTCATCGATCGCGCCGCCGCCGCCATCGCTGCCGCTCGCGCCATTCTCAACGAGAACGCCTCCAGACCACAAATCCTTTTTCAAGACTTGAACACTGACACTGATGCTACTGGATTGCCTGCTAAGCAACAAGGTAAATTGGACTCCCTCTGTATTCCAATTTTAATTCGAATATATTGTGATTTGCTTGGAGTTTTGGAAATGGGGTTCGATTTTTGATTTTTTTTTTGGAAGTTTTATGATTGCTAGCGATATCACCGTTCAAAAAAGCATGCTTATTGCAAGTTGCCTGAGACTAGTAGGGGTAATGTTCTTCTTGGTATTGGAAAAAAAAAATTGTAAATTTGATGAAGAGATTACACATTGAAAAAAGAAAAAAGATGAGGATAGCAAACAGTAGTATTAGATTTGTTAATTTTGCATTTTAGCTAGAATGCCCAATATTGAGACTAATATTGGTTTTGAGGCCGGTGATTGAGGAATCATTAGAGGCACATTTTGGTTCTACTTTGAAATCAAATCACCCTATATGGTTGTCCTACTTATGACTTGTATGCTTGTTCAACAATGAAAATTTTTGTGGAAAACAAATACAAGTACACGGACACCACAAGTGCTTATGGTACTTGCCTGCTACTCTTAGATGCAGGAAATTCAACTCAGCCACATGTTAGTAGTCTTTTTGTGTGCAACCATATGATGCAATGTTCTTCATAATACAATTGCAACTTTTGAATTGAACAAGGTACTCAGAATGAGAGCATATTTGTGCCTCGGTCAGAAAGCTCTCAAAGTGGAACTCCAGGTCCAGATTTTTGGTCCTGGGCACCCCCGGTGAATAGTGATATTAGTTCAGATGATGTCAATGACACGCAGATAGCTGGAAGATCTTCGGTGTATCCAACTTCAAACAACCCTGTTGTTGAGAAGGATTGGTCTGTGGGTGTTCTCTCAATTCCATTTGAGAGTACACTCTCTGAAAGCAACCCCAACTATACTCTCCCACCGCTTCAATCATTCATAGAGGTTGAAAAAGTGGAAACCTCAGAGGCCAGTTTGGGGACACCTTACTTAGAAGAGGAACGTGAACATGGTGTCCAATTTTCAGCACATGCAGCAGAAGCAGCTCATGCACTTCATAAGATGGATGGGCAGACACCCCATGGAGTGAATCCTGATGGCTCAAGATGGTGGAAGGAGACAGGAATTGAGCGAAGGCCTGATGGTGTGATTTGCAGATGGACAATGACCAGAGGTGTCAGTGCTGACCAAGTTGTCGAGTGGCAAGAGAAGTTTTGGGAGGCTGCTGATGAGTTTGGATACAAGGAACTTGGTTCAGAAAAATCAGGACGTGATGCCACTGGAAATGTTTGGCGTGAATATTGGAGAGAATCAATGCGGCAGGTTAGTAAAAGTTTTTATTTATAAAAAAGAAAGAAAGAAAGGTTAGTAAAAAGTTTTATTTCTGAACTGCCAATGAGCTCCAGTTCAAATAGCACCTCTTTTTCCTTGTAAAACCAAGATGGAGGGTGAGTTCATGAGTTCAAAGCCCATTGGGTATGTGTGTAACTCTCCAATAAAAAAATAATTTATTTCTGATCTGCAAATTGGTTACTCTTGGTAGCTAGATAACCATACTTTGTGTAAGACTGGTTCCTGGGGGTTAGCTTGCAATCATTGCCTGCTTAATCAGAATGTATCCTACATCTATGGCTTCAAGCACCACCAGAGCATGCCTTAAGGCTCTCTCTTTTCTTTTCTTTTCTTTTTTTGGAAAATTTTTAACTTTTAACAATCTGGGTTGCATTGATATGGGCTGCATTCTTAAAAATTCTTCTTCAGTTGTTCCCTTTTTGTTCTGCACTCTCCTGATGCTAAATTTAGGTAGAAAAAATAGACTGTTTTGATGCTTATGTTTATATATTTACTTTTGACTCTGGCAAAATAGATTACAAAGAACTGAACTCTGAGTTTTATCTGTGAAGGAGCATGGGCTTGTTCATCTTGAGAAAACTGCAGACAAGTGGGGAAAGAATGGAAATGGCGATGAGTGGCAAGAGAAATGGTGGGAACATTATGATGCTTCTGGCCAAGCGGAAAAATGGGCCCACAAGTGGTGCAGCATTGATCCCAACACACTCCTGGAGGCTGGTCATGCCCATATTTGGCATGAAAGGTACCAAACCTCATGTTTGAATTGAATTAAACTTTGTGCTCTGGTTCCCTATTGTATGCAACTTGTATAAATGACAATCCTAGAGTCACCACAATATTTTGACTGTTTAAAGACCTTTTTTTCCCAATAAAATTAGATTGGATTTGGATGAAACTTGAAAAACACCTGTGAGTTGACCGTGAGTGCACATTGATCTCGTTGGTCCTCTTTAGTCTTTACAATGAATGGTATAATCAGCCCAACTCTTCTGTAACCTTCTGACAATTCCAAGTCCTAGAGCTACATTTTTTTTGTAGTTGGTGTTTTTAGTGGCTTCTGTGGCTTCTCTAGGGAATTGTTGAAAGTTTTTACTAGATGGTGGTTATTTCCATTACTTCTTTTAGAGGACATAACATTGAGTGCGGCCAGGTTAACCGGTTTCAATCTTTCTTTTGAGATGTAGCTCAAATGAAACTGCTCGTATGTCATGCCATGAGTTATGATTTTGTTGTCTTTCCATCCTAACAAATTCTCGTTCAGGGAGTTAATGGTAACTTATTGATTCAAAATCTGCCAATGTAGTATTCTCTCTCAAGAGATCACAACATCTTTTAATTTGTTATTTTCCAGATAAACGTCTTCCCGTATTTATAAGTTCATTTTTGGTGCTATTGGCAGGTGGGGTGAGAAGTATGATGGGCATGGTGGCAGCATAAAATACACTGACAAATGGGCTGAACGCTGTGAAGGTGATGGTTGGACAAAATGGGGTGACAAATGGGATGAAAACTTTGATCTCAACAGTCATGGTGTCAAGCAGGGCGAGACTTGGTGGGAAGGTAAGTATGGAGAAAGGTGGAATCGAACATGGGGTGAAGGCCACAATGGCTCTGGATGGGTTCACAAATATGGAAAGAGCAGCAGTGGAGAGCACTGGGACACACATGCACAACAAGATACATGGTATGAAAGATACCCTCACTACGGTTTTTATCACTGCTTTGAAAACTCAGTCCAGCTGCGGGAAGTTCAGAAGCCATCTGAGATGTCATGAACCACGGTTTTATTCTTGTTTTAATTACTAATATTATTTCTTTATGTAAATTCCTTTGTAGAAACAAAGGATGTCAATATGTATTACGTAAAATTCATAGTTCCTTCGGTAGAATATAATGTTTAACATAATAAGTCAGTCGGTCGGTCAGTCACTGAATCCTCCTTTGTCCTATATACATAGGTCTGTCATGAGCTGCCTTTGTCTAATATGATGCAATAGTTTTATGAATTCTCATTCAAATATATAAATAGAAAAGTCTGGAGAACTTTTTTTGTGCTTAAGTTAAAGAGTTCTCAGATTTGACTTTACAGATAAAACTTAATTTAAAGTTTAACGGCAGTTTTATAGCAGAAACCGTTAGGATGAGCTAGCAACCGAAAGTCATTGACTCTTTTGGAGGTTCGCAACTTAAAACTCTAAATAAATAATAAATTAGAAAAGTTTTTAGATGTTAGTTGGCTAACCCAGGATTTAAAAAATAAGAAGGAAAAACAAAATCCTGACTGAAAGAAAGAATTATATAGCACAGTTCTTTTTGAAATAATGCACCTAATATATTACATACAAATTATTAAAATTTTCTTTCTGAGCCCGAGTTCAACTAATGTCGTGCCAATGTGATGCTGTATTTGGGAAATATGCTCATAAGATCCAAAGCCTAATTTGACTTATCCTTTAGGGATGGGCAAAAGTTGCAAACTTGCAATTTTAGAAAGAAACAACAGTAAAAAGAAAGCAAAAAAGAGAATGCCTTGTGTTGTGAAAATATCTCTTTATAAGAGTTAATTATAAGTTCATGGGCGGAGCTACATGTTAGGGTGGGGGGGCCATGGCCTCCCCAAAATTTTTGAATTTTTTTTTTTTACTATATAGAAATATTTAATATTTTAATAATTAGCCCTCAAAAGTGGGACTTGGCTCCCCCCCTTAACTATTTGAGTTGGTCCAATAATGTTCTTAAAAAAAATTGTCCAATTTGTTTAGTAGTTATAGAGAATATATTGTTTCTCAAATTCATTTTTTTTATAGTAAAATGTGTTCTCGTATTTTTTAAAGTTTTGGATTATTTATCTCTTTGAACACTTCATTAATTTAACTGAAATTTTTTTACTCACAACAGTAGACAATTTGGTAACTTATATTGAAATGAAAATTGTAAAGATTTCACTATGGAAGATAGTGAAAAATTAATTTAATTATATGAAATATTTAAGGATTCATTATGAAAGATATTATTTTTTTGTGTGTATATGTATAGATATATGTGTTTGTGTATTTGTATAAAAGTTTGTATAGACTAATAAATTAGCAACACAAATCGGCCCCTCCAAACAAAAATTTCTGACTCCGCCTCTTAATAAGTTTACAAATGCGAACTCTGCCTCCAACAACCTGAGACTGCGCACCATGTCCTATGGGAATGCCCATTCGCTCAAAACGTGTGGGCTCTGTTCAGAGGCCGAACTCAGAAGTGCAGCAACAGAGCCAGTGATTTCTTCCTCCTATTTCAGCAAATGCAGAGGAAGCTCAGCCAACAGGAGTTAGAGAAATGGGCTGTCACAGCATGGGCAACACGGAATGCGAGGAATAAATTTTATTTCCAACACTTCCACCAAACTCACCCAAACGTGATCTCTGAAAAGGCGAGTGGTCTGCTTGAAGAATACCAACGCCGTAGGGATACACAGTGAAAAACCAGTTTTCATTTTTCTCCCTGTACTGTTGTTAAAAGCAATGCTGAGTCCAATGCGTGTGTTATACAGCAACAAGCTTCCAAGCAGGATGATAGCATACAATTGCAAGGGAAGCAGCAAGTGAGTGCATCTGATCGTGTATTGAGGCATCAAGGTGCATCCTGTGCTATACCACAGAAGCGTGAAACACTGCAGTTGGATACAGGGCACGATGCATCAAAGGGTCAAAGAAAAAACAGAGATCCAATCCTAAGGAATGAAGACTTAGAGAGGATTTAATAGAGTCAATTCCACATCATGATCAGATTATACATTCAATACAGGAAATGTACCCAAGTGGGATGAATTACACGTGTCATAGATAGGTTGTTTTACTTGTTTTCTTGATTTCAGGGGAGTTTGTTAGGGAGTCGGTTACTGTTTCCTCTTGTACATGATTGTATATAAATACATTAGCGTCCATTGTATAGTCACTTTTTCAATAAAATCAATTCAGATTCTATTCAGAGAAAGTGTTTTCTTTTACAACTGTCACATGAGATATCTTGCAGTCACCTCATACTCGAGCACCTTCCTGGGCTTGTTTTTGTATATCCATGATTTCCATATTAATGAAATTTCTATCGTTCTGATCTCAAAAAAAAAATAAGTTTACAAATAACATCCCAATTAATGAATGTCATATATATTAATTATATATCTAAAAAACGTATTTCGTGCATCTAACATATACTACTTTTCTGTGATAATATGTAGATATGTGTTTTTTTTTTTTTTTTAAATTAAAATTAAAAAAAGTAGTAAAAGAGTAACGTTTTTGTTGAAAACATAAAAAAATAATTGACGTCTCCAAATTTTTGAATTTCTTTTTTTTACTATATAAAAATATTTAATATTTTAATAATTAGCCCTCAAAAGTGAGAAGAATTGTCCAATTTGTTTAGTAGTTATAGAGAATATATTGTTTCTCAAATTCATTTTTTATGGTAAAATGTGTTATCGTATTTTTTAAAGTTTTGAATTATTTATCTCTTTGAACACTTCATTAATTTAACTGAAATTTTTTTACTCACAACAGTAGACAATTTGGTAACTTATATTGAAATGAAAATTGTAAAGATTTCACTATGGAAGATAGTGAAAGATTAATTTAATTATATGAAACATTTAATGATTCATTATGAAAGATACTAATTTTTTTTTTGTGTATGTGTATAGATATATGTGTTTGTGTATTTGTATAAAAGTTTGTATAGACTAATAAATTAGTAACACAAATCGCCCCTCCAAACAAAAATTTCTGGCTCCGCCCCTTAATAAGTTTACAAATGCGAACTCTGCCTCCAACAACCTGAGACTGCGCACCATGTCCTATGGGAATGCCCATTCGCTCAAAACGTGTGGGCTCTGTTCAGAGGCCGAACTCAGAAGTGCAGCAACAGTGCCAGTGATTTCTTCCTCTTATTTCAGCAAATGCAGAGGAAGCTCAGCCAACAGGAGTTAGAGAAATGGGCTGTCAGCCTGTCACAGCATGGGCAACACGGAATGCGAGGAATAAATTTTATTTCCAAAACTTCCACCAAACTCACCCAAACGTGATCTCTGAAAAGGCGAGTGATCTGCTTGAAGAATACCAACGCCGTAGGGATACACAGTGAAAAACCAGTTTTCATTTTTCTCCCTGTACTGTTATTAAAAGCAATGCTGAGTCCAATGCGTGTCTTATACAGCAACAAGCTTCCAAGCAGGATGATAGCATACAATTGCAAGGGAAGCAGCAAGTGAGTGCATCTGATCGTGTATTGAGGCATCAAGGTGCATCCTGTGCTATACCACAGAAGCGTGAAACACTGCAGTTGGATACAGGGCACGATGCATCAAAGGGCCAAAGAAAAAACAGAGATCCAATCCTAAGGAATGAAGACTTAGAGAGGATTTAATAGAGTCAATGAGATATCTTGCAGTCACCTCATACTCGAGCACCTTCCTGGGCTTGTTTTTGTATATCCATGATTTCCATATTAATGAAATTTCTATCGTTCTGATCTCAAAAAAAAATAAGTTTACAAATAACATCCCAATTAATGAATGTCATATATATTAATTATATATCTAAAAAACGTATTTCGTGCATCTAACATATACTACTTTTCTGTGATAATATGTAGATATGTGTTTTTTAAAAAAATTAAAATTAAAAAAGTAGTAAAAGAGTAACGTTTTTGTTGAAAACATAAAAAATAATTGACGTCTATAATAACAATTTAATATGATTCGTGTAAGCATTTTTAGCTTACAACATTTGCAATTAATAGTTTACTAGCATTATTATTATTATTATTATTATTTTTTGGGGGAGGGGGAAGGAATTAGCTTCATAGTTGTACAAACTAGTGAGTCAAAATTATACATTGTAAAATTGGACTTGACCAAAATTCGGAGGATTTCATCTGGTGTAAACACCTGTGATCTGATCTGTTTTTAAAACTTATTTAAAAAAAAAAAAAAAGATTTGTTTGATTTGACTTTTCTACAGCACAATGCACAAATAGAGAGAACATAATTTTGCCAAATCTAGTTAACTAGAAACCAACACTTAAAAAGGATAGCCTCATTGACCATACTTATAATTGTTATTCCCTGGAGAAGAAAAGAAAGAAGGAAAGAAATAATATACTAAGAAAGCATAATAATTCCTAAGTATAAATCCTACACAAAAACATATCATGTTTTGCATTGTACAATCCTAAAAGCTCAACTAGGATCTAGATTACAAGATTTATTAACAAACTACACATAAATTAACTCATGATCAAGTCATTGCATTTAATCAAGATATAAACAATCTTACAAGCACTAAAAATTAGACCACTTTTCATGTTTCAATAGTATCAGCTCGATTGTAATTATATAACTTCATAAATCATGATTTTCAGTTTTTCACTCACTTATTCATCAAAAAAAAAAAAAAAATAATGCACAAATAGAGAGAACATAATTTTGCCAAATCTAGTTAACTAGAAACCAACACTTAAAAAGGATAGCCTCATTGACCATACTTATAATTGTTATTCCCTGGAGAAGAAAAGAAAGAAGGAAAGAAATAATATACTAAGAAAGCATAATAATTCCTAAGTATAAATCCTACACAAAAACATATCATGTTTTGCATTGTACAATCCTAAAAGCTCAACTAGGATCTAGATTACAAGATTTATTAACAAACTACACATAAATTAACTCATGATCAAGTCATTGCATTTAATCAAGATATAAACAATCTTACAAGCACTAAAAATTAGACCACTTTTCATGTTTCAATAGTATCAGCTCGATTGTAATTATATAACTTCATAAATCATGATTTTCAGTTTTTCACTCACTTATTCATCAAAAAAAAAAAAAAAAAGCTTTTCACTTACGTTCATTCATAAAAGGCATTTATGCACAATCATCATCATGCCTTACACCTAATTTTAAAATCAAGTTCCCTCAAGCATAAGAATTTTTGGTTTCTGCATACCTTTCAAATCATTGATTTCGTTAGTCATGAAACAATTACATTAGCTTTTTAATTTTTTTTTTAAATTTTTTAATTTATAATTATTTGGTAAGTTATACTTGCATTTGATTATAATAATTTTTTCACACTAAGTAATTTGTCGAAAAACTTACCAAAATTTTCATGTGAAAAAATAAAGTTACATGCATAGTTATCGGTATCGTACGATACGTATCGCATATCATGAGTAAAAAGTTTCATATCTTATCAGCGTATTGTAAGTGCTCATAAATCGTATGATACAGTATGCGTATCGTATAAATCGTATTGTATTGTAAAATTGTACGTATCGTAAGATACATAAACATATGCTTTGAAATGAGATTTTTTGTCAAAATCTATACTTTTATTTGAATATAACAAGTTGTTAGACTTGTTTTTAACACAAAATTATTAGGTTACTTAATTTAACCTAATAGAATAACATATTCATAAGGTTTTTTTTTCCCCCTCTCTTTTCCTTACAAAATTTGGAATATATAGTACACAGATACATTTCACTTTAATATTTACAAATTTATTTTCATACTATGAATAAGATATTAATTGACAATATAATAATTTTATTTTTATTTATTTTTTTCATTATTGTTATAAGTCCAAGAAACTAGAATGCCAAGAAAAAATAATTTTTTTTTAAAAATTATTAAATTAAAAAGAACAAGAAAAGATAGTAAATGTTAATAACGATGAAGAAAATTTTAGTGATGAAATAAGTTTGCATAATGATAAACATGATGATAGCATTGATTTAGATGGGGTTGATTAGGAAATATGATGAAAATAAATTATTATTTTTAGGTCATTTGTAATATATTATCACTTTTGAATTTAAGCAATTTGAATGTATATATTATAAACACATGCTAATTTGATTTATTTAGTTAGTTTGTTAAATATTATTACAAAGTGATGAATAAATTTGTCATTAGTTGAATATATTCAAAATTTATAATGAATATACCCTTTATATATGTAAATCTATAATTTTGTTAAACTGTTTGTATATCTTACGATATTTGATATGATACGATACATGATATATAAAAATAAAAAATTGATTCATGATACAATTCACGTTTTAACAATTATCGGTACATGTTTTCAATTATATATATTCAATGTCTAAAAGTTTGCTCAAATTGTGATGTTTTCCAAACGGTACCGTTTTTTCTGAGTTAAGTGATAGTGCCCTAATAGATGGAGCCAAAAAAGGACCCATCCGTGCGACAATCAATGCTACCAGAACATGTGGTTCCCGTCTAGTGGTTACACTTACTCCGCTCTGAAACACCAAAGCTCTTAACCCCTTCTCCTTCCCCCGCCTCTCCCTCGACATAAATCTTTCTATTTTTCAAGTTTCTGTTCGCTGCCTCTTTGTTACATTGGTAAGCAAAGCTATCTTACCTTCTTTCTTCTAATAGATATATGGTACAATTTGAGTCTCCTTTTATTGAAATTCAACCTTTAATTTGATTACTTGCATACCCACTACTTACAAAATTGTAAAAACCATACCTTTTTTACTTTTTTTTTTCCCCTTATACTCTTATAAGAGTAGCCAGTATCTTTGTTAGTTGGTTTGGAGGTTTGTTTATTAGTCTTAAATAGTCACTGAGAAATAGCAAAGAAGTCTTTTTGTTTCTCTCTCTCTCTCTCTCTCTCTCTTTTCGTGTGTGTGATTTCATGGCTTCTTCATTGATCAATGGAGCCCAGAATCTCAAGCTCATTAGTGGCATAACCATAACTCCAACTGGGTTTGGTTTTGTTGGGTCAAATGTCCAGGATAGGCGCTTGCCCAATAAGAAGGGCTTAGTGTCTTTTGGTAGGAATTACAAGGCTGGAACTTTAACACCCAGATGCAGTATATCATCCTCAAGGCCAGCTTCCCAGCCTAGGTTCATACAGCACAAAAAAGAGGCATTTTGGTTCTATAGGTTCTTGTCTATAGTATATGATCATGTCATAAACCCTGGTCACTGGACTGAGGATATGCGGGACGAGGCGCTTGAGCCTGCCGATCTCTTTGATCGGAATATGATAGTGGTAGATGTAGGTGGTGGAACTGGGTTTACCACTCTTGGTATAGTTAAGCATGTGGATGCCAAAAATATTACAATTCTTGACCAGTCCCCACACCAGCTTGCCAAGGCGAAGCAGAAGGAGCCCTTGAAGGAATGCGAGATAGTTGAGGGTGATGCAGAGGATCTTCCGTTCCCAACTGATTATGCGGATCGATATGTATCCGCTGGGAGGTACTATCTTTGAGTTTCATTGCTTGTTTAGAATGTTGTTTATTTATATAGGTGATTATTGTATTGCTGTTGAAGTTTTCTGGCGGAGAATTATAGTGCATGGAATTGACACAATGTTAAGCTTTTTAAGACATTAATGAATTCTTTGAAATGAAATTGAAAATTGATTTCATTTCCTTCTTTAAGTGAGGCTTTATTCCCTTTTTAAAGAGAAAAAGGGAATGGAAATTTTCGTTCACACTGGTCTTGTAGTACATTCAATGTATAGGAAATAATATCTTTCTTTCTGAATATTTATAATTGTGAGGACTTAAAGTAAGAAAGTGTTCTTTTATTTTTATGTTTGACTTATGATATTGATAAAATTATTTCCTTACAGAATGGTATCTTCTAATTATAGTTCTGTTGTAGGCTTTTAGCATCTCTATATCTTTTTGAAAAAAAAAAGAAAAAGAAAATCCTTTTCTTTCTTTCATGTAATATACTTTCTAGAGGAAATATCTTATATAATATTCTATAATTAATCCTCAGTATCGAGTATTGGCCGGATCCACAGCGTGGAATCAAGGAGGCATACAGGGTACTGAAGATAGGGGGGAAAGCCTGTCTTATAGGTCCTGTGTACCCAACCTTTTGGTTGTCTCGTTTCTTTGCAGACGTGTGGATGCTCTTTCCAAAGGAGGAAGAGTACATTGAATGGTTTCAGAAGGCTGGTTTCAAAGATGTTAAACTAAAAAGGATTGGTCCAAAATGGTACCGTGGTGTCCGTAGGCATGGCCTGATCATGGGTTGCTCTGTAACAGGTGTGAAGCCCTTTTCTGGAGACTCTCCCCTACAGGTAACATACTTCTTCATGCCTTCTGTTTTTTAAGTAACAGATGAAATGCTATCTGAAGATACTCTTGATTTTGTCATTTACCTGACATTATGGTAATCATGTTTTTGTTATATGTTGCTTTTTCTTTGGTCAATAGTAAGAATCAAATCCAAAAGTCCAACTTCTACCTTGTGGATACCTTTTGTCCTTTATAACTGTACCAGAAGTCAAGAAACCACTGGTGATAGCCATGTTTTGATAGTTAAAAAAAAAAAAGGTTCGGTGATGTAGGACCACCTAAGCTTCTCACCTAGATTACTCCCACTTTAGACCTTAGGCTTCACCACCTAAGGTTGTTTGGATTCACCACCAAACGTAATGCACATTTTGCATCAATAATCACTGAATAATATATAATAATAGTCTAAATACAAAAGAAATCATCTGGAGCTTTATATACAGCTTTGAGGAATCACAATGATAAAGATAAACTCTCCTAATACGAATCCTGAACAATCTCAATACTAATCCAATAATAATCAAATGCTAATGATAAACACAAATAAAGATAAACATAACACAAATGATAATCTCCACAGATGTGCTATGGTGTGGTGTCCGCATCATTTGGTTAACGAGTGTCTTTCTTTGGGGTATTTGTTAATAGATCATTTTAAGAAAGTTTTAATACCACTTTCATGGGAAATATAAAAAAAAATTGTCAAAAAATCAGTTTTTTTTTTTATCAATAAAAAGCTTCTAAAAATATTTTCTAAACCAATGCACTTAGGGCATCCACTAACTTTTCCTTAAAAAAAACCTTGAATATATATGTCATAGGCCCACAGCTGACTTCTTGCAATTTTGTAAAGATTTTTCATGATGATCATATGGTTAGGAGCACTTGAATATCATAATTATCATTTAAAAAACCTTTCATTACACTAAAATTAATGATGCATAGTGCCTCTCAAAAGTTTTCTATAATGTCAATAGAGAATGAGATTATGCAAACATCACCAATATTAATGATCTTACAAAGATTTTAGCCAATCGGCCAAGAAGTTTTTCTGGTAGAGCTAGTCTTGCTGTGTCAATAATGAAGCTTTCATTACACTAGAATTAATGATGCATGGTGCCTCTCGAAAGTTTTCTATAATGTCACCAGAGAATGAGATTATGCAAACATCACCAATATCATTCTCTTACAAATATTTTAGCCAATTGGCTGAGAAGTTTTTCTGGTAGAGCTAGTCTTGCTGTGTCAATAATGAAGTTTGTTTTCAAAAGGGATTCTGAAATTGTTGCTGAGCGTAGGGAGGATTTTAATGCTTGTTTTGAGCTCAATATAATATATGCAAATTGGTGAGTGGTTAAGAACATGTCACTTACCCGCACAAGATAACAAGGAGAGTTATGTGGTGTTTTTCTTGCATATATGGTTGTACGCTATGTCAAAGTCATTTGGATGGACTTAAGATTTGTTTGGATATTGTTTATTGCTGAAAATTGAAAACATTGTAACAAAATAATTTTTAAATATGTAAATAATACTGTGAGACCCAATTTGTTGAAATCCGTACTTGTGGGTCCTGTGAACAGTGCATGGGACCCACACAAAACGCCAAATGCAGCTGAAAATTTCATTCTCAGTGCTATCCAAACTCACACTTATTTTCGGTAAGTAGTCTTCTGAATAGACCGATAAGTGTGTTGTATGGTCCTAGGGATTAAAAATATTTTGAAGTCTTTTAAGTTTAAGAATATGATGTGAGGATTTTTTTTCGGTGCAATTGGGAAGGAAAATACAACAACAACAACAACAACAACAACAACAACACATCCCAAAATTTTGGGGTTGGTTATGGATGTTTAACAGATTAGTTAGGATTGGCTACATGTATTCTTTTCCTCCATTCTATTTTATTTGAAATCATATTCTCTATTACTTCCTTAATTGACAAGTCTTTTATTTCTTCTACTAATGTTATTTTGGGTATTCCTCTACCATTTTTTAATTCCCTTAATTGCTATTCTCTAAACACGACCAAACTATCTCAAGCGACTCTCTTTGATCTTTTCATCAATAGGAGCTACCCTTATCTTGAAATATTCTTCTCTTGTTCTACCCTCATTTCAAGATTCCTGCCATATTTTATACCTGATTTTGGACTACTCTTCTCCCTTCTTTGTTGTATTAAGCTCTCAAACCAAATAAGAAATAGTCGTTGTTTTGAAGATATTGAGAGATCTATTCCGGACCTCAAGCTTTTCTTTTCTAGAACTTTGTTGGATTGGTTGTTTGCTTTGCAAAACAAATCTTTCCATTCTTTTTTTTGTTTTCCTAGACTCTTGCAATTTTTGTTTTTGATTTGTTGTCCCCTTGTTCACTCCATGTGTACTAGGGTGTTTCCTTTTTGATATCAATATATCTTTTACTTGTCAAAAAAAAAAAAAAATATAGCTGCTAGAATTGAGATCTTGAGGAGCCATTTTCTATGATGTCAAGACTGAAAAGTCCAAAGTGTGCACGTGAAAGGATTATAAAAATGAGAAGCTCTGGCTTGTGTTTGGCCGTTAAACACCTTAACTGCATATGTTATTTTACAATTTTTTTTTTTTCATTTGGATTTAGTCTATGAATTCCAAACAAAATCAGTATATAGTATAAAGGTGCAGAGTCTAAAACAAGGCATGAGGTAGTTTTAATTCCGACTTCTACGAAGAACTGTTGAATTGGTGATTATTAACCATTACTTTCTGACATCTTTCTCTCTCTCACTTAAGATTTATGAGGTGTGTGGTTCATGCAGCTTGGTCCAAAGGCAGAGGATATAAAGAAACCTGTGAATCCATTTGTTTTCCTTTTCCGGCTCATTCTTGGTGCGATAGCTGGAGCTTACTTTGTACTGGTGCCAATTTACATGTGGATCAAAGATCAAATTGTTCCAAAAGGGATGCCTATCTAATATGGGAGGAAGCAATGGAAAATAATGATCATTTTCTCATTTCATCTCCAAGTGAATATTAGACAGCTTGTGATGGTTAGTGTGTCCTCTGCTCAAGATAAACCTTAAAAAAAAAAAAAAATATAGCTGCTAGAATTGAGATCTTGAGGAGCCATTTTCTATGATGTCAAGACTGAAAAGTCCAAAGTGTGCACGTGAAAGGATTATAAAAATGAGAAGCTCTGGCTTGTGTTTGGCCGTTAAACACCTTAACTGCATATGTTATTTTACAATTTTTTTTTTTTCATTTGGATTTAGTCTATGAATTCCAAACAAAATCAGTATATAGTATAAAGGTGCAGAGTCTAAAACAAGGCATGAGGTAGTTTTAATTCCGACTTCTACGAAGAACTGTTGAATTGGTGATTATTAACCATTACTTTCTGACATCTCTCTCTCTCTCTCACTTAAGATTTATGAGGTGTGTGGTTCATGCAGCTTGGTCCAAAGGCAGAGGATATAAAGAAACCTGTGAATCCATTTGTTTTCCTTTTCCGGCTCATTCTTGGTGCGATAGCTGGAGCTTACTTTGTACTGGTGCCAATTTACATGTGGATCAAAGATCAAATTGTTCCAAAAGGGATGCCTATCTAATATGGGAGGAAGCAATGGAAAATAATGATCATTTTCTCATTTCATCTCCAAGTGAATATTAGACAGCTTGTGATGGTTAGTGTGTCCTCTGCTCAAGATAAACCTGTTAATAGCAAACCAGATGAGGTATCTAGTTGCTTCGGGCGGACAAATTTGTCTCAGGGCTTAGTGCTGTTTGGGGCTACAAGTCTTCAACCCCTATAAGGTTGTTGCAATGGTTTTTTAGTCATTTAGTGCATGTAACCAACTTAACGCGATTGACATTATTTATTTACTATTTCTCAGATAGACTTTCACTTTTAAGGGTAATCATGGTCTTGGGGATTTTTAAATACACTTATGGAAGGATTAGCTGCGAAGAAACAGAGAGGTAATGTAATGAAGTTAACAATTTCATTGGCTAAATTACAGTGAGCACTTCTGGGGTCTGGTGAATTTAACCAGCATCATGTTCTAAGAAATTCAAAACTGGTATTAAAAATGGTTCAACTAATTTGGGTATGCGTTTCAAGTCTTGTGTAGGTTTCAATAATGGTTTGGGCGTGGGAAAGGTTTTAGCTTTTTAAATATGGTGGTGTGACATAGCATGATTAACATTTGAGTTTCTCTTGCATTCCATGTTCCTGAAATTGATTCTATCAAATAGTTCACATCGTCTATTATCATCTATTTTTTAGGTATTTAGGGAATCCTTCTTAATAAACGAAATATTTGTATCATCTCAATGCCAATTGATTTCAATGTAATAAGTAGTGAATTTAAAGTTTGTGGTATTTTCTGTTCCATCGGATGATATGATGTGTTAAGCATTTGCTCTTTGTTTGGAAAGCTCCTACTACTATGATGGGGAATTCCATGATATTGCTTCTAATACTAGGTGAACTCATACTGGTCAAAGTAGATGAAGGAAATGGTCAGAGTGATTTGGCATGGTGACCATTGAACCTCTGTAATATCTGACAAAGTGGAGTCGGTCATATAGAAATAGAATAGAACATCAACACGTAAAAAAAGGGATGAAGGAACTAGTTACAACTGCTATCATGACTTTTAAACTTCACTTATTTTTCTGATCATTACGCTCTTAGTGTGCCGATACAAGCAGAACGGTCAAAAGCATAGACTATATTATATGTTGGATCCTGCCACAAAATGTTACCGAAAGTGTTTTTCCTTGTAGCAGCTTGATCTTCAACGAATTCAAAGTACTAACTTTGAAATGAAATTGATTTTTTTTTTTTTTGGTCTTAGATACAAACGCCAACTTTGCCACGTGAAAGATTATTTTTTGAAAAGAGTCAATAACATCGGTGACATTTAAAATGTTCCTAAAATCTCATCAAATTATCACAAGCTATGATCAAATTATTGATTTGCTTATACATGGTAGGGACAAAATTATTAATTTTCTGGAAGGAGTGGTGGGTTTTTACATTGGATACATGCTCTTCCTAGCTTGACCTTCCAGAAAATATTACTATGTGCATTATTAAATTGTCAAGCTTTGTAATTGTAGAGAAGCTTACAGATAGAAAGTAGAAACCTAAAAGCCTTGGGTTGGTTGAGACTCAAATAAACTCAAAATTTAGCTAGTCAATCCCTCTAATTCCCAGTCTTCATTTGAAGGTTGAACTTGAAATTCCAATGCATGGACCATGACTGGAACGAGTGATCTTTGTGAGAGAAAGATAATCAAGAGGTAATTGACTATGTCAATATACTAGTTGTTGTATCTTCGAGATTAATTGCTCCCTCCCTCCAAAAACTATAGTGTACTTTACAATCGTACTATTTCATTGAATGAGAGATGGTGTGAAAATGTAATATTAGAGCTGAATAGCAGAACAGGAAACCGCGTAGACAGCCAAGCACATTAATTTCATTTTTCTCTGGAGTCTGGACCATTTGTGATTGTCAACCAAGGACAAGGAGTCTACTTGCATTTTGTTATACCCCTCTTATAATTGCAAGTGGTAGGATTAGGAATTCTTATGTTGTTTTTCCTTTTTGGGTTTAACGTATTGATCTCTTAAAAATTACTATTAGTATATGATTGATCTTAATCCTTTTAACAAATATGTCCAGCTAAGATTGTCGCTCTTGTTAATCTAAAATAAGATGAGAAAAAAAAAGAGTTAATTTATGTATCAAACCAAACACGGTTTGCTTTTATTGGATGTGTGGTATCAATCAAGGACCGTGTGATGGGCTTGGAACACAGAAGGACCAATAAGCCTTTGTCAAGTGCATTGTTAGAAGTAGTACCTAACAATTTTATAAGGAAAAAACTTAATTACAATATTTTAGGTGGCGTATTTAAAGTTGAGTTTCGATTGCACTGAAAAATGAAACTCCCTGTATTTGGCTTTTTTATGTGGGTTTCGTGCACTGTTCACGAGACTCATAAATACGGATTTCACAATTGTTAAGTTAAAATTGGGTCCCACAGCACCATTCACGTATTTAAAAATTATTTTACTATAGTATTTTCAACAATAAATTTTAATTTTCAGCAATAAGCGGTATCCAAATAGACCCTAAGTCCTCTTTTAAGATTCAATGATGTGGTTACTTAATTAAAAAAGTACACTTCTATTTTATGAGAAAAAATTTATATGACAGAATCTTAAAAAGAAAATTTAAGGAATAACATCTAAGTATTGTAATTAAGTTTTGCCCTTTTTATAATATGATAATATGAAAACATAAAGTATTGCAGTTTGCATATAAACGTATGACACATTTAGGTTGTGTTTAACATTGGCAAAAAAAAATAGCTTTTTTTTTACTATTTAACTTATTTTTGATACTATTCATAAGTCCTATTACACTTTTTAATACTATTCATAAGTTTCAATGTATTATTTTTGCTAGTTTTTAGTTTTATATACGGTATTTTTAATAAAAAAAATTTCAGATTAAATAATTTGTTTCCCAAACAGACTTCTAGTCACATAAATAAGCGCGTAGACAGTGGCTTGCAATGTTATGTATAAAATGTAATATTTAGTTCTAGGTCTGGTTCAGTTTATATTAGTATATATCTCGTGCAAGCAACGCAGCGTGCTCTTTGGGTGTTGAAAATGTGGAAAGCGAAGTACACAACTCCCCATACCCTCTCTCTCACTCCATCTTGCTCTTTGAAATTTGAATGCCCCTTTGTCTCCTATACACCAAACCCTTACAGCTGTCTTATTTTTATATCATTTTTCTACTATATATTACTTACAAATAATACTCTACTAAAATGCATATATAAATTTTCAATTAAATTAATACTTGTAATAATCTATTTATTTCTTTTCTTTTTTCTTTTTTATTTTTTTCTTCCCAAAATAAAGTCCATGTAGAAATTAGAATGAGTCATACGATTCTTTTCTAATAATAAGGCCAAACACCAAACTATAGTCATAAGCTTAGTTTGACTCTTTAATTTTTTAATTTTGGGAAAAGAAGTTGTGCTATACTTTACCACATTAAAGTTCTACATAAAGCCCAGCTAAGATTGAGCTATACTCAGATTATCAAAAAAAAAAAAAAAAGATTGAGCTTTACTCAACATACTCTCTCTCTCTCTCTCTCTCTCTCTCTCTGTGTGTGTATAACTCTTAAGGTGTTCTTGAGGTTTCAGAACGAACTCCATGGCAGATGTACTGAGTGAAGAACAGATTGTTGAGTTTAAAGAAGCCTTTTGTCTGTTTGACAAAGATGGAGATGGTGAGCATTTCCCTCTTATATATGCTTATGTTTAGTGGCTCTACCTTATTTATTATATGCACTTATGCTTCAACATCTATAAAACATGTTATCTCTCTGTTTAGCAATAAAAAAGACCTATAAG
Source organism: Quercus suber (assembly GCF_002906115.3). Lineage (NCBI taxonomy): Eukaryota > Viridiplantae > Streptophyta > Magnoliopsida > Fagales > Fagaceae > Quercus > Quercus suber. Next base: position 286,159 of record NW_027069631.1, on the reverse strand, counting down.
ACATGTTTTCAAGAAGATGTATGAGTGGAATAGCATATTTATATGGTGTTCAAATACTTGATTGTGTAGGTTGCATTACTGTTGAGGAATTGGCAACTGTTATCCGGTCATTGGATCAAAATCCAACGGAGGAGGAGCTTCAGGACATGATAAGCGAAGTTGACGCTGATGGAAACGGAACTATAGAGTTTACAGAGTTCTTGAGCTTAATGGCCAAGAAAATGAAGGTAACCAATTAAAGTTAATTACTTTTTAAACATACCAAACTACACTCATTAACCAAAAAACATGTCAATGTATCCTACCAAAGAAAAAGAAGTAATATCCCAAATTGGCAATTCTTTTATTTTGTTCTACATGTTTGTCTTCTCCTTATGTAGTAAATGATAAATTACTATTAATCCTAAAAATTTAAACGGTTAAGAAACTATGAATTTAATATTCTAATAGTAAAGAGAGCAACAATTAAACAAATTTACAACCAAACATAATTGAACCATTATCTGTGCTTATGGTTGGATATTTGTGTGTTCTTTTGTAGGAAACTGATGCAGAGGAGGAGCTTAAAGAGGCTTTCAAAGTCTTTGACAAGGACCAAAACGGATATATATCAGCTACTGAGGTATATTTTTATCTCTTAAATACTCTTTAGTTAATATATGAATGCGTAAATGTATGTAAGTGAAAGTGAAAGCCTCCTTTTTGCCTCTAAAATGACACTTTTGTTTCTTGCTCTTTGCCTGTATTGACCTTGTCAAATTAAGAATTTCTAACATGCACAATACAATTGGGGCCAAGATGTTGCCATTAGAAGCTTGCATTTCCAACAGAATTCTCCAACAATATCAACGAAAAAGAAATGTTCTTTCATGGGGAAATTAGTGAAGTTTTAATTAAATTCTACTACAGTATTAGATTTCAGACATTGCTGGGATCACCAACATGGAGAGTTGTGATACGATATAGTTTTATGATCATGTCTTAATAGTGAAATTGTTAATATTAAAATATATTACTTGAACCATCGTGTAAAGTAGATTAAACGTTTTGCATAAGTATTTCACATGTTCACCTAGTTTGGATTAATTTATATGGGTATCATCTACATGACAATACCTTGTACGTTTCTGCGTGCAATGAACATTAGCAATGTTTAATTTTATTTTAGAAAATGCATCTATGTTTGACATGAAACTTCTAAAAAAGAACTCAAAGTGATTCTCTTTGTTTGTGTGTAGCTGAGGCATGTAATGATCAATCTAGGCGAAAAATTGACGGATGAAGAGGTGGAGCAGATGATCAGGGAGGCTGACCTTGATGGTGATGGACAGGTCAACTATGAAGAATTTGTCAAAATGATGATGACCATTGGATAAACATTTCAGCAATAAGATTGAAGAAATTTCTAAATTCAAATTCATTCATTCCCTCAACCTCATTTGCCAGCTAGAAATAAGTGTGACTATTTGTTGTAGTATTATTGTTGTAGCCGACCAAAAATTAGAATCACTTTGTACTCACCCTTTGATTTGTTCAAATCTAAATTGTATTCTTTCTAGTTTTATATTTTGTTTTGTGCTTCAAATTAGAATAAATATGAATTAATTTTTCAAAGTAACTTCCTTATCCTACAACTCATAGAACATATGATGATGTGAAATTTCTCCAACTTTTGGTTCTAAGCTTTGACTTTGACTGAGGACATCAATGGTTGTGAAATGCATGTGTTAATTTTGTATAGTTTATATACTCTCTTTTGTTGGAGAGCCTAGAGTGATTCAGCTGTCCCTTTCATATTAACTTTTTGAGATTTTTATTATATGTTTTTGGTGATAGCCTACTCTCTCTCTCTATATATTTTTCTTCGGGGGCTAAGAGATATCCTACTCTCTTACTCTTTCTGTTCCAAATTTTATGTTTGTAAAGGTGAAGGCAAACAAGGACCCGTCAATGTCATATTCATTTTTGCAAGGGCAACGACCTTTCCTAATCCAATTTTGCAAGTCCGCACAAAACCGCGTTGAACTATTGGTATTCTTCTTGATATGTTGCATAAGAAACCATGGAGGTATATACACTCATGTTTCTGATGTACACGCCTGCAACGCTATTAAATTTGTCTTTGAGGGAATGCATGTATATGGACAGTGTAATTAATAGCAAGATTTTCAAATATCAAGACATCAATCTAGAGGTATGAGACATTTATTAAAGAGATCAAAAGAGATCATGTTCTTTCTAAAAAAAAAAAAAAATTTCCAAATTTTATGTTTGTAAAGGTGAAGGCAAACAAGGACCCGTCAATGTCATATTCATTTTTGCAAGGGCAACGACCTTTCCTAATCCAATTTTGCAAGTCCGCACAAAACCGCGTTGAACTATTGGTATTCTTCTTGATATGTTGCATAAGAAACCATGGAGGTATATACACTCATGTTTCTGATGTACACGCCTGCAACGCTATTAAATTTGTCTTTGAGGGAATGCATGTATATGGACAGTGTAATTAATAGCAAGATTTTCAAATATCAAGACATCAATCTAGAGGTATGAGACATTTATTAAAGATTAAAAGAGATCATGTTCTTTCTAAAAAAAAAAAAGAGATCATGTTAGCATGTCATTCTCTCTCTCTCACAATTTGTTTTTAGGGATATTACAAATTTTATTATATAGATTATAGAGCTTACAAAATGATGTGTCAATAATCATTAAAAAAAAAAAATTTAAACATTCATATATTAAGCTCACATAAATATTCCCCATATATGTCACCCAAATATTCTCCACATTATTGGGCCTTCACAAATACTCCGTACACAAGCCCATAAATTGCCTTAAGCCCTCTCACAAACATTACCCATATATCTCACATATTATCCAACTTAGATTTTTCACAAATAATACTCACCATATTGCTATCAAAATTGGGCCACAAAATTATACTATCTCCACAAGAAGCCCAAAATCGTCTAACTTGTGGGCAAAGCCCGAAAGCCCATCAAAACCTCCTTACAAAGCTTGTTACAACACAACACTTTTACTAAGCCTGCTACGATGTGGCACCTTACAAAACCCATTACTACATGGCACCTTTACTAAACCCACTATGATGCGGCATCTTTCTAAGCCCACTATGACGTGGCAAATTCATAACCCACTACGATGTGGCAACTTCAAAGTCCACTACGATATGGCAAATTTAAAACCCATTACGATGTGGCAAATTAACTCAAAGCCTACTACGATGTGGCAAACTCAAAGCCCACTAATTCAAAACCCACTACGATGTGACAAATTCAAAACCCACTACGATGCGGCAACTTCAATGCCCACTACGACGCGGCAAATTCAAAACCAACTACGACGTGGCAAATTCAAAACCCACTACGATGTGGCAACTTCAAAGCCAGCTATGATGCGACCCCATTTACAAAGCCCATTACAATACGACACTTCTACTAAGTCTGTTGCTACACAACAATATTTTTTACAAAATCTCAAATCATTTTACAAAGCCCAAATACTAATTTGGCACTATTTTTACAAAACCCAAATACTAATTTGGCAACCATCTTTACACTATTTCATAAAACCCAAATATTATTTTGGCAAATATTTCATAAAACCCAAATGCTATTTTGACACATATTTACAAAATCAAATACTATTTTGACATTTTTTTTTTATATATACTAAATCCCTCACTCATAGGAAATATAAATTACTCATCTCTAAAAAAATATTGCTTTCACAAAATTTATGGAAACTATGTCTATTCTTTCCATAATCAACTAACTACAAAGCCCATGAATATCACCCATGGCAAAACTACTCATTTTATAGGATTAACCAAGCCCAAGGAAACTTATCTACAAAGCCCAGTTGGGTCAAGCTAGCCCACACACAAATCCCAGCAATTGGAAAACACGTGAACTGGTCAGCCAAATTTTAGCAACAATTAAACAGCTGGAACCCCTTCCCATCAGGTCCCAACTTGTCCAATTAGATCAGAAAACGGACACGTGTCCACCAGGGGATGAATCCTTCCTTGACAAGCTAAAATCCCATCATTACTCATATGACATAAAGCTGAAATTGATGTGACAGAAAGCTGGGAAACTTCAGCCAGCGATCCCTTCTTTCTTCTCCAACCCAGCCAGTTAAATATCAAGAGTAACCATGACCAAACCACTGAATCTCCTAAAACAACATGAAATTAGCTCATTTTCATACTAAAAATGTGTATTCTCCGGTTCATGAACCAAGCACATGAATCCCAAATGGGAAAACTTAGGGAAATGTGGTTTGAAGGGCACCAAGGGGATCCCAGCAGAGTTCCCAGCAAGGGTTCCAAGATTAACATCTGGCTTGGGGTGACACAACCTGTCCTAGGGAGCTTTGATTCTAGTTGCAGCATAACCAAGATTATTAGCCTAAAGCATGCTCTAATCCCATCAGCCAAGGTTACTCAGCATTCAATGCTAAGCCAGAAATCCAGCTGTTATTACCCAAAACAGCAAGAACTTTCTAAAAGTTGAGCTTATTACTCTTAGCTAAAATCCTAAGAACGATTCTCTAAGGATTTTCTAAAGATTGAGAAAGATTTAGCAAAAATTATTTGCTAATTACCCCTTACACCCAACTATAAATGGGATTCTCCTTTAATGCTTCAACAACCAACTCACTAAGCTACACACCAAGATTTTTCCTTAACCTCTCCGCAAAAAGCCTTCTCTAAGCTCTAAAAAGTCATTGAGTTCTTAGTTTCAAGCTTAGAAACGAAGTTCCCCAGCTCTTGACCTAAAACACTCGTCATAGCTCTACTAAAAAATATTTAGCTACCCCCAACAGAAAGTCCCAATAGTCTTACTATACACTCCCACTCATTACTCAAACTGCTCACAAATGACTCTCACTACTCATACTATCTGAAATATCCCTCATTACTCACTATATTCATGAGCATGTCTTGGCACCATAATGATCTTGCTGCGCTAGCTGAGATCTCTTTCTCTCCCTTCATTTCACACTAAGTTTTTCTTCATTATTTGTTATTATAGAACCCATAATATTTACTTATTCATTTGCTATTAATGGTTATGATGTAACTATTACTATAGAATTTTTTTTCTCATATTGTTGTACTAGAAGAATCTTCTCTAGAGCTAACGAATGATGAGTCTGAAGTAGCTAATAGCTGGAAGTTTATTCTGTTTTATATTATTTTACTGTTGGGCCACTTTTTGCAGAAGTATTTTACCAATGGGCCACTTTCTGTAGAAGTATTTTACCGCTGGGCCGTTTTCTGCAGAAACATTTTACCGCTGGGCTATATTTTGCAGAAATGTTTTACTGCTAGGCCATTTCTTACAATATGCTTTTTTTTAACCATGCTAATGTGTCTGCTGTAAGGATTGTTTATGGGCCATTCTTGTCAGTCTTAACCTAAGCCCAAGGCATAAAATGCAGTGAATTCTTTGGACCTTTGCCGATAGCCTTTGGGCCGTGCATCAAGCCCATTGTCGAGTTTCGGTTTAGACCTCCAACCCATTATAAATCTTATTTGTCGGAAAGGAAACTTTTTCGCCCTCAACAGTGTGCTAGAGTTTCAGTCTTTATAACTCCAAGCTATTATTATAAAGGTTAGACCTTTTTATAGTGGTACTCTAGCAATGTAATATATTATAAGTTTGTTTAAAAAATTCTAATAAGTATTAATTTTTCCTCAAAAAAAAGAAAAAAAATCAATCAACTTAATTAGTAATTTTCTTTGTCGTTCAATAAAAGATTTGAGTTCAAATTTTGTATATACCAAAAATCACTTAGTGTTTTTGCTTAATAATAAAGATCAATTTTTTAAAAGCATATGATGTTCACACTTCACTCTATAAGTTTTTTTTTTTTTTTTTTCTTTATCAATAAGTAATGACTTTAATGAATTTTTCAAGAGTTTTGTAGCTCAAAAGTTTTTCAAGAGTTTCAATATCATTGAGCTGTAAATAAAAGTGAACTCCAAAGGAAGATAAGAAAATAAGAATCGAAGGCAGCAAAACTGCCGAACTTACCATTTATTGCTCAACCCATACAAACTCTCTTCTCAACACAACAAAAAAGAAAAAAGAAAAAAAGGAAATGAATTACACCCAAGGGCCCCTTATATGATAATACAGCGACGAGAAATTGTACAGTTACTATAGATGAGGGAAAAGAGATGCTACTCTTCGCTGGTTTATCTCAATATACCAATAAACCAACTGTGTCTCCTGATCAAAACTCCATATTCCAAAAACTTGAATCAGAAAGAAAACCCAACCAAAACAAATCAAAGTGAAACTCGAAAGTGATTACTTTTTTTTTTTAATTAATCACTGTTGCACAGCACATGCAGTTGCCAAAGAAGGAAGACCTGTGCTTGCGCTTCTCTTTACCTTTTGGTGCAGTTGATGCAGCTTCTTCAGTAGACAAGTTACACAATTCTCTAGTTGCCTTTTTGGAAACAGCATGGTTTTCTTGTTTCTGTGGTGTGACTACAAATTGAGCTTCTTCCTCTTCCTTCAAGAAGCCTAGGAATGGAGTTTTTGATTTCTCAGAATCACATCTTTCCAATGTGATAACTTTCTCTTCCACAGGCATTGCTTGATACTGTAACATGTGTTGGTTGTACTTGTACCCAACATGTGCAACCGGGTTTCCAAGACTAACTTCAGTCTGGCCTGATGTGCTCTCCATTGTAGCCTTATCCTGAAACAGTAGTGGCATTTGATCTGACTCTTCGCCTCTAGCTTCAATTCGAAGATCAAGATCAAAGCTTGGTGATTTTCGCATATGAACATGAGTGTTCATGCTATCAGAACTGGACTCAGAGCTAAGCCTTCCCATACTTTCTTGTGCTTCAGTACTTCCATTTATAAATGCAGATGCTTCACCTTTGATACCTTCTACACTGGAATGACTAGCTGAAGTTTTAGTTTCTGTTACCGTCAACTCAACTATAGAGATTAAATTTTCTATGTTCAAGCTTGTGGAATTGAAAGTGGAAGCTTTCACAACAGAGAACTCATCACAGCTTTCTTGCTTCAGCTCAGGGATTGGCTCAGTGCTGCTGCTTCGAATTATAGTCTCAGCTGCTATTGTAGTGGCCTGGTTGTGAACTTCAGACTGGACTATAGAAGCAGGAGACTGTGAGAGCAAAGCTTCTGCCTGTTCAATTGGAAGTAGTTGAGACCTACATTTTCTTGGGGTTTCACTTCCTTCTGTATCATTTCCTGTGGCATATGAAGCTTCTGCTTTGTCCTCTATTTCTTCCAAAATTTTCTTCTGTTCTTGTTGCTCCTCTTCACATCTGTGTCCTGTGACAGTCAACCCTACTGGAACAGTAAGCAATCCATGATCAGCAACCACCGAAAGCTCTCCTTCTGAGTCCTTGCAGCTTCCATCAGAATTCTTATTCTGGTTGCAAACAAGCTTGTCCTCATTTTCAGACCCAAGCTTCCTGAATTCCCTTTGGGATTCATTTGCCTCATCAGTATTTTGTTTTTCCATTGGCTCTTCACAGAACAGAGTTGGGTTGTACTGATGTGGCCTCTCTTCAATGTCTGATCCACTTCCTGCTATTTTTGTTTCTTCAGTAAGAACCATGCACTTGTCCTCAGGTTCAGAAACTTCTTGATGGGAGTTTAATGGCCTATCCAGCAGAACAGCTTCAACTTGTAAATTCAAGGAATCATTCCTAATTGAATTGGCTACAGTAGATAACTCCCCATTGTATTTGTTCAAAACAATGCTCGGAGTGTCTGATGTTATTGTTGGCAGATTGCTCAAACCAATCCCTATCTCATCTCCCTTTATAATCTCAATTTTCTCTTTGAATGACATCTTATCTTCTTGGTACGGTGCTTCTTTTACTAATGAGTCACCCATCTTTTTCACATTGGGATTGTCACCCAGATTGTTTGACAAATTAGGACCCAAGGGGCGACTATTCTTATTAGCACATATAAAACTTGATCCTAGAATATCCTCACTTTTGTGCAGCAATCTACAGCCATCTTCTTCAGATTGGTCAGCATTAACTTTATCTAATGCAAGTTGATTAGACTTTAAATGTAAAGATTGTTGAGGTTCTGGATCATGTGGTGTAGATATAGTATTAAGAGTTGAATCTTCGTCTTCATCTGCAGCAGTTTGTAGCAAACAAACACTAAGGTTTAGGTTGGGCTGTACTCAGTTTTTATGTTTACAATTACATTATTCCTTACTTGTACTAATTTAAAATAAAAGAAGCAATAAATTCAAACTATACCATTAATAATTGGAATAAGGTCACATCAAAATTATTAGACTGAGTGTGCTAACCTTCACTGATGGAAGGCTGCTTCTCAAGCTGATTATCATTTGTTCCCAATAGATTCTCCTTCAAATTTAAATCTATTGGCTTCTCATGAACTTCTAAATCTTTTGGTGAAAAAGCTGTTTTGATTTCATTGTCTTCATCACTTGCTCCAACTGATTTAACTACCGCTTTTAAAGATTCAGCGGGAGAATGGACCTCATTTTCCTCTTGCTCTATAAAAACAAAAGGCCAAAATTGAAGACTACGGATTAAAAACAACTTTATTTAAAATAATTAGACTGGGTATGCTAACCTTCATTTATGGAATCTTGCTTCTGAAGCTGATGATCACTTCTTACCAATAGGTTCTCTTGAAAATTTGATTCAATTGTCTTCTCATGAACATCTGAACCTTTCTGCAAAGAAGATGGTTGGACTTCATGATTTTCTTCATTACTTGCTTCAATTGCTTTCACTACTGCTTTTGGAGATTCAGTGGGAAAAAGAACTTCATTTTCTTCTTGCTCTATTGGAGCAAGGGAATAAAGTTAAAGTATATGGAATTATCAGTTGATCAACTGGTAAAGGTTGATGAATGTAAGTACTGGCTAAAAGCAAATTACCAACCTCTTCCACCTGATGTCTCTTTTGCAGTGTGAGTATCTTTTGCTCCTGTTGAGTCATTAGAAGCTAACCCTGTAACTTTTTCATGAAAATCTTCTGCTTCATTCGTTGGAACTGTTTCATCTCCTTCTTTGACATCATCTGCATCAGCAGCTTCTTGAAACACGTTTTTGGAATCTATAGCATTTGTGTTATCCTCTTCTGCATTTGTACAAACAACTATTATAAACAGCCTAGAAGAACACTTATTTCGGCAAAGTCAGAACTAAAAAAAATATCAGTGACCTGATGAATTGCCTTACCTTTGAGACCAGATGCGTTATTGTTGCCCATCTCATTGCCCATGTCTATTTTGCCAACTCCTGCAATATAATGAAGCAAAAAGAACGAAACTTAGGAGAATCAACTATAAGGGCTGGTGTCTTTCAGTAGCAGTGTCTAAGAACTGCATACCATGACGATCATGATAGTCACATGCATATAGCAATAAACATTTGAGGACAGCTTCATTTCTCTGTGACTGCCAGAGTGTTGATACTTAATTAAAACGGCTACTTCACACTTATTGCTTAAAGCATAAGCCTCGTTGGGTCATTTGTCAGCCAAATATATATGCCTCTAAAAGTAGTGGAACGTCTACATCCAATTCAATTTTCTTTATCTGACATGGACATTCTATGATCATGAATTTTATGGTATCAATTTGGAAATTGATAACTAAATTGTTAGCTACTCAAGGTGCCTTGTGTAGCCTATCATTGGCCTGCCCATATGATTATGTTTTGCTAAATTTTTTTAACTACTATTTAAAGGCCAGGCAACCTGGTAGAATATTTAGGCCAGTCTAATCTAGCCTACTAAAGCAACCCTTTTTTTACATGCAGTACGCAGACAAATATAGGTGTTCTGATGTGTTGGGAGTTTGTAGGGTACATAAAAAGGCTTGGTGTTGTGTTTTTTATACGCACTCTTCATCAGTACTAAAAACAAGTTGGATCCATTTTCCATTTTCAAAGCAAACAAGTAGGTTCATGAAGGTCTTATGTTGTTCAAGGACATGTGGGAAGTACCATAGAAAAAGGTGCATCTATTAACAAAATACCTCCATATTTCAATCTAAATGTTCGTACTTTAGGGAAAGGACCTACATGGCTGCCCAAGACCGACACAGATGATCAAAAAGATCTTTTATTTAGATGATTGTTTAATTTCAGCTTAAAAGATCTCTATTGTTTTATTTTTGCCTTAGCCACATGTAGAACGAAGATTGGACAGCATCAGCTCTTCATAGCAGACTGGTCCAAATAACCATGGGTATGGAATAATGGTTTTGATAAGCCCAAGGACAGGTGTGTCTCTTCAAGATTTCTTGGTGTTAACGTTTATTTTAGGTGCAGGGTGGCTAGAAGCAGATATACTTTTAAGGCTAACTTCATCATAGCTGCGCATTTTTCTTTGGAACTCTCTACCTGTCCACCGGTTCAAAAGTTTAACAGTTGGACCCTCCATCATCCTTTTCCCACTAGAAGAACAGAAAAGTAAGTGTTAATGGAAATCCACCACACCCACTTTTAAACTAAATATTAGCCATGGAAATGATTACGCCATATTGCATTAAGGCAGTGATTTTATATATTTTTTTTCTTGGTAAGTTGTATTAAACATTTAAGCCTAATTTTCTAATCTCCACGAGGACACAAAATATAGGCTTCTTGTGGGCCTTGCATGGTCTAGGCCATAAGGGGTTAGCTTATTAACTTAGTTTTTGGCCCAATTTCTCAAGGCTTTTGTAAACTAAGTTGCTAGCATTTGGATCACATATACACGCATACATAAAAAAATAAAGTCCCACGTAAGCCTTTGCTTGTAAGGAGGAAATAAAATGCAATAAAAATGAATGAAAATAATAATTTTATAATATTCTTCCGTTCTCTTGTTTGGAAATTTTAATGGAGAAAATGGACTTTCATTTCTATTTCATTCCCTCATAAACTCTCAAACAAAGAGAAAACACACGAGTGAGAGATAAGGGTTTGGGTTTGAGCTTCTCTTCCTCCTCCTGTCATGGCCAATGAAACTAAATGACAAGTTTTCAAAGGTATTTGAGTTTTCTTTTAACAAGTACTTTGGAAGATTCCATTGTGGCAAAATTGGGTTTTGCAAAGCTCACTGTGGCAATCTTGCATTTTTTTTCAAGTTTGTTTTGTACGCTCAAGTTATGTGATAAAACTTGAGTAGAATAGAAGATCATTTTTCACATCACTTGATCAACCAATGAAAATCATTCTTTCACATGACTTGATTAAAACTCTAATTTTCACCTAGAAAAAGATTATTTTGTCACTAAATTTCATAATGGTCCATTATGATGCGACTATAAAAATCATTCTTATATGACTTGATCAAAATTTTTAATTGGGTGTGTGAAATGACATTTCACTCTCAACCTTGAAATTTTGTTACTGGTTACAACATATGGTGTTTTACAACATGATAACAAATGAAGCATTAGCATGACTAAACCTTAAACTCCTTGAATCCTCAAATTAGAAATAAGAAATCCATAAGATAGAGATTTGGACCCACAAATTTTTTTTTTTAAAATGAAAGGAAAGACTAAAATTTTAATTAATAGTGAACTATTGAATGAGTCTAAACATTTCTCTTTTTTAAGAGCATGAATGGATATGCAAAACGCATTCTTAAAACCCAAAAACCCCAAATTACCCCACATATAGGAATGCAATATGCAATTTTTTTTGCATATTGCTAGTAGTAGGATTGAAATATTATTCTTATTTTATTTTATTTCTCTCTCGTGCTCTCCTCTCTCTCTCTCTCTCTCTCTCTCTCTCACACACACACACACATTCTCTCTCTCTCTCTCTCTCTCTCTCTCTCTCTCTCTCTCTCTCTCTCTCTCTCTCTCTCTATGGTTTAGGCTGAGAAATAACTTTAGGTCATGGTGGTGACAGTAGAGAAGCATGGGAGTGGTTGTATAGGTTTGGGTTTTGATTTGTAGAGGAGGATCACGACTGCTTTGGGTTTAGGTTTTGAGGAGAAGCATGATGGCTAAGGAGCGTGACATGTGGGTTGCGATTTAGGTTGTTGGGTTGTGATTTGGGTTTTGGTAGTGGCTGATTTGAGATTTTGGGTTGTTGTAGTAGTCGTAGATTGGTTGTGGTGTCATCATGGCTATAGAGGGTCGTTGGTGCTACTGCTAGTGGGTTTGGTTTGGGGTTTTGTGGCAATGGCTGAGTTTGGTTTTGGGTTTTTGTGGTTTATGTGGCTGAGTTTGATTGGTGTTAGTTGTGGTTGTTATTGATTTTTAAGGTTAGGTTTTGGTGGCAATAGCTAGGTGTACTTTTGGCTAAGGTTGGGCCGTTTGGCCGCTATCATGGTGTTGGACTGTTGGTGTAAAATAAAGAATGAGATGTATGGTGTATTGTTAAGTATGAATGTAAAATAAATAAAGTAGTGTTTTTTTATGAACAAAAAATGGGTAGAGGGGGGCGACCTAAGTTGACGTTTTCTACCTAGGCATGACCATAATGATACTCTACCTACTGGGTCTGGGCCTGCAGAAGCAGGGAATCCAAATGAGCCATAGTTATGCACCTAATCCCATCGAGGATGTTAGTGAGCAGGGAGTTATTTACCAAGCGCTTCCCATTGCGGGATTCAAACCTGACACCTCCACATCTCAAACCCTTAAGAGTGGGTCCATCATTGACGGCTCCACATGCAAGCCAGGGTGGTCACAGGACCACCCTAACTTGCAAAAAAATGTCTATATACACTTGCCTGAAAATAATTATATGCTAAACTAACTTATTGTGACCACCTTAATAAAAATATTGAATACCCTGACTTGAGAATTACAAAAATTTAGATCAACAAAAATAAAAGTAATGTTACATTCACAACATTTTTCACAATAATTTCATAATAAATCCAATATAGTAAATTGTTATTGATTCTAATTTGGTCATAATACTGATATTATTTTTTTATCTACCAATAATAGCTTTTTGCATAAGATTTATTGTAAAAATGTTGTGGGCGTATCAATCTAAAATTAATTTTGCCTCCCAAACATAATCCTTAATTCCTTTTTTAAAAGGCTTAAATAACAACAATAAATATTAGCCCAAATAACAACAAACATAAACCAAACAAAAACAAGACAAGATCAAACAAAAACAAGTGAACAAATTATTCAACAAAAAGCCAATTATAAAACGAAAAGATAAAAATTGCTAATCATTTAAATTTGTAACTCATTTAATCTATTCAATAAAAATAGTTCATAATTTCATTTTTCCTTAAAAAATTGTACAAAGAAAAATATTGTGGTTGTGAGTTTTCCTTAATGGTGACAACAGTTCTACTTTTTTGGGCTTTTTGAATTGTAACAATTTTGCTCTCCTTACTCCTTAGCGACTCAACTTGTAGTTGTAGCAAATATTCTCTCTCTCTCTCTCTCTCTCTCTCTCTCTCTCTCTCTCTCTCTCTCTCCATTAAAAATTTTCACTTAATTTATTACCCTCATTAAAGCATTATCAGTTCCTACTTTATCTGTTATTTGTCATTTTTATTTTCTCTTTGTTGGTAAAAAGAAATTTAATACTTCGTGTATTTATGCTTTTTTTTTTTTGTGACGTTGATATATTCAAGTTATCACTTTATTATATTTTTTATAATTAAAATTTTTTAGTGACCACCTTAAAAAAAAATAGAGCCACCACTGGAGTCCATGAACACTAAACCAACTACCCGGATAGTAATAAAGTGGTGTTTTGAGAATGCAAATTGCGTATTTTTTGTATTCCCGGATGGGGGAATGCTCTAAGGGTTGGAAACCCTAAGCCTAACATTTGTAAAAAATTCTAGAATAAAGGAAAATTAGATAAGAGTTAAGACTTCTCCAAGTAACAAAAGAACAGAAAATTTTAAGGAGAATGGAATAACTGATAATGGCTGTACTTAAAAAAACCATAAAGACATGTTGGGTTAGAAAACGTGTTTGCACTTTTGTTTTTTTGCTGACTGCTGCTATTTCAAAAGATCTATAAAAATTTATTCCATGTGATCAGTTTCTGAATCTTCGTGGTCAACACAGAAAGAGCTCGCCGACTTCACATATCAGTTTTGAATATTATGAGGATTGAGGATGTACGTGGTGTTTCATTTAATCTTTCTTGAATTCTCATTCACTATATATTTCTTATATATCATCCTTTGGATTTTTCTTCATCTTTTTTTATTATTTATTTTTAAATATCATCCTATATCATTCTTTGGATTAATCTAGTTCTTTTAAACTATATATTATTATTCTTAGAAACTACACGTACGGTTACACGTACATCTACTATAAAACACGCGCTTCCAACTTCCAAGTTTCATGTACAAATTCAATTTCTTAAGAGTAACAAGTCGCGAAACTCAAATACAAGTTGTTATCTAAACATATCAGGTGGAAGTAGTAACATATTGTACCATATATGCATGTTAGAGTATTAACACTCCCGATATTTGCAAACGGCTAAGTAAAAATCATGTTTGCACCTTGTGGTTATTCATTCCAAAACAAACAGATTTGAAAGAGGAGGCAAAAAAATCAAGAGGTAGTAATGGATCTAAAAAGTCATAAGTAACTTCTTATTGGCATAAAAGGTCATAGTATCTTTTTCTAAGAAGAAAATTTAATAAATAGAGAAGCTCCTACCCCAACCTAAGCTCTATGGGTGTTTCAAAGTAAAGGTCTTATGAGATGACTTAATGCAAAGAGTAATGTATTGATTTGTCAGTGTTATGTTTAAAAAAAAGTTTGGACAATTTTTTTGTTTTTTCTGTTTTAGTTAAGAGGGGAAAAAAAAAAAGGTAAGGCTTTCTTAAAGAAAAATCTAAATCTCCAAGTTAGATTGACTAAACATTTGTAATTTGAAAAATCAAGATTAATCTTTATTTATCGTCCACATTTGAATTTATACAAGACTGACTTCCAACTAAAAAAAACCACTAGCTTCATATAATTTATTATCAATAAAACTAAAAGCAAGTAAAATTGAATCTGTCATTACATTTACATATTCCAAATCTAATCTAACTAATTTGAATGAATCACACAACCGACTATAAATATTGCTTATATAATACTTGTACAAATAAGCTACATAACATTAGGCTCTTGAGAAGTGCTAGTATTGTAAGTCTTATTATACCTTTCCTCGGATTTTTTTAGAAAATAACTATAAAACCTAAACAATATCATTAGTTAGGCAAGGTTTGAAACATATTTGGTTTATAACAATTTGATTGTGAGACACTCAATTTCATCCTGCGAAAATGCACTTGGAAATCGAGTGTCTTAAACTCAAGTTTGAATTCGAGTGTAACCAAGTGTATTTTCGCAAGGCAAAATCGAATGTCTCACCCTCAAATTATTATAAACCAAATATGTTTCAAACTTTACCTTACTAATAAAATAATTTGAAGGATTTAGTTATTTTTTAATAAAATCCCCTTTCCCCCACTCCCTTGTGTGTGAGAGTTAATAGCTAAGTATTCATTTTTAACTCCTCGAAAAAGAAATAAATCATTTATGGAGGGATAGCTTACTTTAATGATTTCATTGACAAAACGAAGGGTCTGATATGACTGTGATTATGAAAGTTCATTACTGCTGTGCCCACACTAGTTTTCTTGCTGGCTAAGAAAATGCTGACACGAAAAAAAATTAAGTATTCGTTAGGATAAGTATGAAAAATTAAAATTATTTTATTATTTAACTTATTTTTGTTATTATTTATGAGATTTATTGTACTTTTTTGTACTATTTATAGACTTATTGTATTATTTCAATTAACTTTTACTTTTATATATAGTACTTTTAACAATATTTTTTTAATTTTAACAAAATAAACGATATTCAAACACTTTTTAAAAAAAATAAAAAAATAAAAAAAATGAAAAGGGGAAAGAGGCTCACACTTTCACAGCCCCAAAATCACGAAAGTCATAACGGCAACGCCAGACAACATTTTAAACTCTCATTTCCATATTACTTTAGTTATGGAGGGATAACTAAGAATACGACTATGACTATGAAAGTTCCTAATTATTTGGAGGAAGCGTCTGATCCAAGTCCAGCACATCACCCCCTGACCGTATCTTTGTACTTGCGCTTTAAGCAAACTCTCTCTGCTCTCTCAGGAGCAGCTGCTCTCTTCTTCTTCTATTCTTTCAATCATAAAGGGGAGAAGCACCCAACGCAACATCCAAAGAAATTGTTCAAAAATGGCGTCGTCCTCAGTTCATACGTATCATAACCGACACGCCTACAAACTATTCATAACCGACACGATAAACACGCCTATATGCCTATATATTTAACATGCCGTTTTCAATCACAGCATATCTCCACTATAACTTTCTTAATTCCCTTTATTTCCTAAATTCTTTCTCCATCCTTCATCCTTCATCATCATATATTCACTTTGAACAATTAAGGATATTACTTTGCTTAAATTTCTTGCCTTCTGGTTATTGGTTACTGGTTACTAAAACCACGTACTGTTCCCAGCCTTCAAAGTTTCAGGTCCAATTTTACTCGTACTAAAATATTATTTCTTCTTAATTACTTCTACATTAATTCTGTCAATCCCATGCTTTCTTAATCCAATTCCTCCTATATATATATTCCATTACAAACAACTCATTCCAAAATTGTACTTAGGTAAACAAAATAAACTTAGCCAAAGAAATCCTTAGATTTCATCCATTTCGCATCACAACATATATTCATCACCCTTTCCTTCTTTCTTTTCTTTTATTATTGTAACTAGTCGCAGACCCGCGCGTTGCGCGTGATAATTTTTTAGGTAAAATACTATTTTAGTCCCTAGACTTTATAAAGAGTTTTTAAAAAAAAAAAGTTTTATCATATTTTTCATAATCTTGTCTATAACGTTTTTTACCATTATCATATATTTATTAGTTGATGATTTGCATAACATAGAAATTAAATAAGAGGAAGAACTATTCATTAGATCTTTTTAAGTCATGGTGTATGAAGATTATGATTATATATATATATATATATAAGGTTAAATGAAATGTCAAAAAATGAGGTTATAAAATTTTCCAACTTTATTTCTAATATAATTTCTAAATTACTGAAGAACATCTCATTTTTAGTTATGATAGGAAATATAATTTCTCTAGTCAGAATTTGATTAGTTTTAAGTTTAAATTTTGTATTATATTATTTTTTATTGTTGATTATTGATTTAATTAAGTGAATGTAATGGTTGATTTTATTGCACTATAAAGTTTTCAATGTCCATTGTATAACCATCTCTATTTTATTTTTTACTCCTCTTGACCACCTTTTTATAATTGTGACTGACAAAAACGATAAAGATGTTCCCCTACAAATATTATAATGATCAAAATAAATAAAACCTATTATACAAAATTTAACATTTAAATAAATAAATAAATAAGCAGCATCTCGTAATTTCTGATGTGGATACCTGAAGTGAATTATCGAATATTTAGTTTTTTGATTTTTTGAAACCGTAAAAGACAGTAAGAACAAAAGGAGGAGACAGGAAATTAACTTTTTTGGGAGGGGGGTGGAACATAAAATTAGTCGACTAACAATTTTCACTATAAAATCTAAAATAGTTATGTACACACAATTTAATAATCAATATACAAGTTAAGTAGTTTATAATTCAATATATGCTACAAAATGTGTATCTATTTAAAATTAAACAATAATGAGACAAAATTGACAAAAAAATTTAATATCTTTAATCAACTATGAAATGGGCAAAGTATAATGACTAAGATAAAAAAAAAAAAAAATACTAATAATTTAAAAATAATCATTCAAACTTCAATGAATAAAAATCATCTAATAAAATACAAGTACAACCAAATACATGTTATATTATTTTTATCTATAAATTAAAATTTTTTTTTGAAGGTTATCTATAAATTAATTAAATGATAAATAGAAGTAAATTTTAATCAGGTACATTTATAAATTATAATGTTATATGATATGTTGATTAATATAAAAACAAATAAATATATGATAATAAAAGAATGAAAAAAAAATGAAAAAAAAGAATACCTCTGTACGGCTGTACCTAGGAAAGTGGGAATGCTTGAATATGTTTCACAATCAAAGGGCCTACACGGCTACAGCAAACACAATTGCTTTTGTAGAAAAAAAAATTTAACCATACACGTGGGTGGTTGTCTCTAGTTTGCTGCAATATTTATTTACTGTTCACACAGAATAGATGCTTTGCTACACTTTGTAAATGACGAAACATAGAGGAAAGTAAAACAGGAAAAGAAAGAAAAAGAAGAAGGTAGAGTTGAGCTGTTGAGAGAATGAGAGCTGAGGCGCCATGCCAGAGATAGAAGCAGTCAGACAAGAGAGAGAGAGAGAGAGAGAGAGGGAGAGAGAGTTACCTGTGTAGAAAAATGTCTGCAACTGTTGGGTGGTTGTCTCTAGTTTGCTGCAATATTTATTCGCTGTTCACACAAAACAGAAGCTTTGTTACACTTTACATTGTAAATGACGAAACATAGAGGAAAGTAAAATAGGAAAAGAAAGACAAAGAAGAAGGCAAGTTGAGCTGTTGAGAGAATGAGAGCTGAGGCGCCATGCCAGAGATAGAAGCAGTCAGACAAGAAAGCGAGAGAGAGAGAGAGACAGTTACCTGTGTAGAAAAATGTCTGCAACTGTGTGGTGATGCGGCGCCTCCAGCCTTCAATCTTACTACTACTGTAGGGCAAGTAAGCCCTAGAAGTGTTAAAATAGCTGTGCATCTAAAAATTCTAAATGTCTAATTATTTATTTATCATTAATTAGATTAGAAAGCCAAAGGGCTGAAGTTTTGAAACTGTCTTTGGAAGAAAGCCCTGTCTTTGGAAGAAAGCCAAAGGTCTGAAGTTTTGAAACTGTCTTGGGAAGAATTGGCATTAGCAAGCTGAAGGGCTAAAGTTTTGAAACCATGAAACACAGGCAGAGGAAAAGGAGGGGAGACAAAAAGGATTGCCGTTAAAGAGTACAGACTATTCGGATTGGGTTTGGGCTTTATGGATTGGTGGATGTACAACATTAACGTGAGGATTTTCTTTTTAGCGGTGTTTTAAAATTTAGGAAAAGTATTTTAAAATTATAGGAAAAATTAAGAAAAAAGAATGGTAATGAGCTGACGTGGCTTAACGTGAGCGTAGCAATATTAAATGCTACGCTTCAGCTTTTAGTAATATATAGATTTCCTAAAAACCTTTTTGCTCATTCATCCTTTTATAATTTACTCGCGAATATATATTTTTGCTGTTCTTCCCTTCTAATTACTACATTGTCAATTCCTTGATTTCTTAAAAAGATCATTTTTAGTGAGCTGCTAAATTTTCATTCATCCTGTAATTTCTGAACCATGCCTACTTTTAAAATTCTAGAAATCTTGGAGCAGATTCAATATTTACTTCGTGCACCAAACTCCCTTAGTGAACCCAAAAAGAGATGGTTATCGGCTTTTGTTTCCATCTATTATTCTAGATCCTCATTACCAAAGAAGAATAATGCCAAGATCATTACACCCAGTCCATCTTTTATAAGTTTGGATCTCATTCCAGACACCAGGTGGAAGACTGATCAATCAAGTCTCAACAAAATTTATCAATCAAGTCTTACTGAGCTTGTAAAAGAGAAAAACATTGAAAAGCTCCAAATTGTTGGAGGAGTTGATGGAGTGGCATCTAGTCTTGAAACAAATGTTGAATGCGGGATTCATGGCAACGTTGAAGACATTGCTCACCGACGTGAGGCTTTTGGCTCAAACACTTACAAAAGACCGCCTACAAAGAGCTTCTTCCATTTTGTAGTGGAAGCCTTCAAGGATCTTACCATTCTCATCCTTCTAGGCTCTGCTGTACTTTCTCTTGTGTTTGGCATCAAAGAGAATGGAATAAAAGAAGGATGGTATGATGGTGGAAGCATATTTGTTGCTATATTTCTTGTCATTGCTGTTTCTGCCATAAGTAACTTTAGGCAAAACAGACAATTTGACAAGTTATCCAAAGTTAGCAACAATATCCAAATTGAAGTTGTAAGAGCTGGGAGACGTCAACAGATTTCAATATTTGAAATTGTCGTTGGAGATGTCATTTGCTTAAAGATTGGAGATCAAGTTCCAGCAGATGGGCTATTCTTAGACGGACATTCATTGCAAGTGGACGAATCTAGCATGACAGGGGAAAGTGACCATGTAGAAGTAAATTGCAGTCATCCATTTTTGTTTTCTGGTACTAAGGTGGTTGATGGCTATGCTCGGATGCTAGTCACTTCGGTTGGGATGAACACGATATGGGGAGAGATGATGAGCTTAATCAGCCGCGATACCAATGAACAAACACCCTTGCAAGTTCGGCTTAACAGGCTAACTTCATCAATAGGTAAGGTTGGTTTGGCAGTTGCTTTCCTAGTTCTTGTAGTCCTGTTGGTTCGATATTTCACAGGGAATACTGAAGATGAGAATGGAAATAAAGAGTTCAATGGCAGCAGCACCAAGGTCAATGACATACTAAATGCTGTGGTGGGGATTGTTGCTGCTGCAGTTACTATAGTCGTGGTTGCAATTCCAGAAGGTTTGCCTCTGGCTGTGACACTTACACTTGCTTATTCCATGAAAAGAATGATGGTTGATCAGGCTATGGTGCGAAAGCTATCTGCATGTGAGACCATGGGGTCTGCCACCACCATTTGTACTGACAAAACAGGCACCCTCACTCTGAATAAAATGAAGGTGACTAAGTTTTGGCTAGGGAAAGAATCTTTTGTACCAGCTACTTACTCATCAATTGCTCCATATTTTCTCAAACTGCTACAGGAAGGAGTTGCTCTAAACACAACTGGTAGTGTTTACAAGCCTGCTTCAGGATCTGAAATTGAGTTCTCAGGTAGTCCCACTGAGCAAGCAATTCTTTCATGGGCTGTTCTGGAGCTTAGCATGGAAATGGAACAATTGATGCAAAGTTGCAAGATTCTTTACGTTGAAGCGTTCAATTCTCAAAAGAAACGAAGCGGAGTCCTGATGAGGAGAAATGCAGACAACACAATCCATGTACATTGGAAAGGAGCTGCAGAGATGATATTGAAAATGTGTTCAAGTTACTATGATGCTTCTGGAATTATGAAAGATCTAGACAATGGTGACAAGATGAAATTTGAGCAAATTATTCAAGGTATGGCTGCCAGTAGCCTCCGATGCATTGCTTTTGCACATAAGCAAGTTTCAGAAGAAGATCAAGAACACGATTCTGAACAAAAAAAGATCGAAGAAGAAGGTTTGACCCTATTAGGACTGGTGGGTATTAAGGACCCCTGTCGTCCAGGGGTAAAGAAAGCTGTGGAAGATTGCCAAAATGCAGGTGTGAACATCAAAATGATCACTGGAGACAATGTTTTCACAGCAAAAGCTATTGCCACTGAATGTGGAATACTGAGGTTTGATCAAGACATGAGTGGAGCAGTGGTAGAAGGTGTCGAATTCAGAAACTACACACCAGAGGAGAGAATGGAGAGAGTTGATAAAATTTGTGTGATGGCAAGGTCCTCTCCCTTGGACAAGCTATTGATGGTAGAATGTTTGAAACAAAAAGGTCATGTTGTTGCAGTCACTGGGGATGGCACAAATGATGCACCAGCATTGAAAGAAGCTGACGTAGGACTTTCAATGGGAATTCAGGGCACCGAAGTGGCCAAGGAGAGTTCAGATATTGTCATTTTGGATGACAACTTTGCCTCCGTTGCCACGGTCTTAAGGTGGGGAAGATGTGTGTACAATAACATCCAGAAGTTCATTCAGTTCCAACTCACCGTGAATGTTGCTGCTCTTGTGATAAACTTTGTGGCAGCTGTCTCAGCTGGAAAAGTCCCATTAACAGCAGTTCAATTATTATGGGTGAACCTAATTATGGACACATTGGGTGCTCTAGCTCTTGCAACAGAGAAGCCCACCGAAGAGTTGATGACAAAGCCACCAGTAGGTCGAACTGAACCACTTATTACCAACATAATGTGGAGAAATCTCTTAGCTCAATCTTTGTATCAGATTATCGTTCTCTTGACCTTGCAATTCAAAGGTGAATCAATCTTCGGTGTGACCGAGAAGGTAAATGACACCTTGATCTTTAACACTTTTGTTCTTTGTCAAGTGTTCAATGAATTCAATGCAAGAAAGCTTGAGAAGAAGAATGTGTTTAAAGGGATACATAGGAACAAGTTGTTTCTGGGGATCATTGCCATAACCATAGTCCTTCAGGTGGTCATGGTGGAATTTTTGAAGAAGTTCGCAGATACAGAAAGGTTGAACTGGGGGCAATGGGGTGTGTGCATTGGAATTGGAATTAAAGCTTGAGAAGAAGAATGTGTTTAAAGGGATACATAGGAACAAGTTGTTTCTGGGGATCATTGCCATAACCATAGTCCTTCAGGCGGTCATGGTGGAATTTTTGAAGAAGTTCGCAGATACAGAAAGGTTGAACTGGGGGCAATGGGGTGTGTGCATTGGAATTGGAATAGTATCTTGGCCAATCGGTTGTATTGTCAAGTGGATACCTGTTCCACACACACCATTGCTCAGCTACCTAAGGATGAAATAGAATTAAGGACTGGGGAGTGTAACCCCTCCAACAAGCAACAAGCATGGAATGAGACCTGTGCAAAATCCTCTTCAACCGCGGTTCCTCCCTGGGCTTTTCTCCAATATTCTGTATTCATAGCAATAATTCTCTAGGCTTTCGAAGCAAATATTTTATGCTTTGTATTTTTTATTTTTTATTTTACTGTTTTAGTTCACACTGTGGCATAAGATATAATGATATATGTAAGTATTTGATGTCATAAAATTAATAAAAATATTTTACTGATCTATTTTTTTTTCATATCTAAAGAGCAGTTTCAATCATGTATTTCTGTGGTTTGTTTGAATGTTAAATTTAAAATCTTAACACCAAGATTAGTTACTACTTTCTAAACATTTTACAACAATTTTGCTAGGAACATAAATTCAAGTAACATATATCTAAAGATTATTTGGCGTAATCAAGATCTATCACCAAACCTTTATGGCACAATCAGCAGTTGTAGTATTCCGGTCTATTTGGAACAGAGAACACCTCCCCTGAATTTTTTTCATGGAAGCAATGTAAAATTGTGCTTGGACGCCACTTGATACTGTCACTTCTGTAAAATTCAGAACTCTCTCTCTAAATAAAAGCTGATTTTTTATTGAATATGAAAGAATGAATTACATCTAATGCGAATTCTACCTTTATATACAACTTGATACCAAAACAGAGAAATAACTTCCTCCCTAGTTTTAACTCATTCTACTCCTATGCATTATCCCTCTGTTAAAGAGGGCACTAGAGCCCACTTTAGGCTTTATTTTCTATTTTCAACAAATTTCCTTTCTTTTTCGGCCATTGCTTGGGCCACATTTGTGTGCTTTCGTACTTTTCGAGCTCTTGGAGAATGGCCCAGTTACCTTTTCTTTGTCCACACCCCAAATCATTCCTGGGGCTGACTTGGGCATTTCTCCTCATTGGGCCTTTGGGCATGGATTAGCAAAAATAGGCATCAATAATAGTTTTGACGTAGACCATGTAAAAATAGTTTATTATAGTATTTTCAATTTTTAAAAAAAATTATTTTTGAAAAAAATATTTTTATAAAGATCATCAAATATGTTCTTTTAAAAGTAGTTTTTTTTCTTTTTTAAATCAAAAAAAGAAAGTGGTTTTTTTAATTAAAAAAATATATCCAATACGATAAATATATATACATCAAAACCTCCAAAGCATGTTTCTGGAAATGTCATACTTCAAGTGTGACCCGTGGAGTCTCAATGTTTGAGGTTATGACCTGAAAACCTTGTGTCACATCATATGAAATGTTATACGCATCACCTCCTGTGTAGTTAAATATCTAAAATTTCCATATATCACAGCTAATGATATAAGGAGCGACTGTTTGGATTTGTAGTTTTCGATTACCCATAACTCTGTTTTCATTACCTATAACTCAAAACTAGTGAGTCTCACGGTTGAGTAGTTTGTTTGAATGTGTTTTCAGTTTTTGTTTCCATCACTTAGGGCCTGTTTGGTTTAGAGGAGTTTTGAGTGATATGATTCAAAACTCATAACTAAGTTATCAAAACACATGGGACCCACACAAATTTTTTTTGTTTGACTTGATTTTCACATTGTGTCCAACACTCAAAAGTCACAAATTTTGAGTTAGAGTAATGGAAACACAAAACAAGAAATAGGTGTTTTTAGTTTTTGAGAATTGAATTTCAGTGGCATTTTTGTAAAATTAAGCAAAGAATGGGACCCACCCGTATGACTTGTCCCATCAAGTAACGTCTCTCTCCAACCCATTCTTCTCTATCACTTCTCCTTCTTCATTTTTTTTTTTTTTTTACCCAGAGCTCTCTCTTCTCATTGAGAGAAAGAGCTGAACCAAATCTCGCAGAGCTCTCTCTATGATTGGAAGCTTCGTTTGCGACAGGGGATTTGAGAAACGACGTCGGACTGAGCCCAAGCCGAATCGTGAGACATGCGGACCTCAAGATCAAAAGCTTCGCTGGCAATAGGGGATTCGAGAAACAACGTCGGGCTAAGCCCAAGCCGGATCGTGAGACACGTGGACCTCGAGATCATGAGATAGGTGGGTTGGAGCTCCATTTTTTGGCTTCGGTTTTTTTTGCTCTGTGTTGTTCTTCTTCTTCTTCTTCAGCAATGTGGGATTTGGTTGTGGGTTTCCTATGCATTCTTTTGGGAGAAGTAAAGAAGAAGATGGGCTTCCACAGAGAAGTAATGAGACGCGGGTAGCAATGCCGAATCGTGAGACATGCGGACCTCAAGATCAAAAGCTTCGCTGGCAATAGGGGATTCGAGAAACAACGTCGGGCTAAGCCCAAGCCGGATCGTGAGACACGTGGACCTCGAGATCATGAGATAGGTGGGTTGGAGCTCCATTTTTTGGCTTCGGTTTTTTTTGCTCTGTGTTGTTCTTCTTCTTCTTCTTCAGCAATGTGGGATTTGGTTGTGGGTTTCCTATGCATTCTTTTGGGAGAAGTAAAGAAGAAGATGGGCTTCCACAGAGAAGTAATGAGACGCGGG
Organism: Quercus suber; assembly: GCF_002906115.3. Taxonomy (NCBI): domain Eukaryota; kingdom Viridiplantae; phylum Streptophyta; class Magnoliopsida; order Fagales; family Fagaceae; genus Quercus; species Quercus suber. The sequence goes on along the minus strand of NW_027069631.1, from coordinate 260,976 downwards.
TAGCAACAATAGGCAACACCAGTTGTAGAGATATGTAACTGAGAACTGAGTCCAAACATGTGTTTTGCAATTTTTGCGTGAATGTGAGATTTGAGTAGGGAGTTTTGAGTTTGAGTTTTAAAAACTGAGACACCTCTAAACCAAACGAACCCTTAATTCTTTGATTTTTTAGTGATAAATTATGGAAATTGAAAACACATTTTAGGTGTTTTCAAGTTATCAAAACTGAGTTTCCATGGCATTTTGGTAAATAAACACACATACATGGGACCCACTGTCAAACCTTTTTTTCTCTCCAACACATGTTGTCTTCTTCTTCTTCTTCTTCTTCTTCTTTTTCTTCTTCTTTTTTTCACACTAGGTATGGGACAATCACTTTTATCTATCCTCTTCTTCTTCTTTTCTTCTTTTCTTTCCTTTTCACGTTGGTTTCTGGGTTTGGTTGCATTTTTTTTTCTTTTTTCCATTCCTTTTCATCGGGTTTCTAGGCTTGGGTTCTCTTCTTTTCTTTTTTTCTTTTTTCTTCTTTTTCTTTCCTTTTCACATTGGGTTTCTGGATTTGGTTGCATTTTTTTTTTCTTTTTTCCATTCCTTTTCACTAGGTTTCTAGGCTTGGGTTCTCTTCTTTGTTTTTCTTCTCTTTCTTTCTTCACTTCTCATAATCTTTTCTATTCTCTGTTTTCCCTCTTTTAGTTCTTTCTAAGCTTTATAGTGTAATTTGTTATGGTGTTGAAGGTGTTGGTGGTGTGAATGGCCAGATCTGCTATGGTGGATTGGTTTGATGTTTTGTGGTTTGCACAGTGATGGTTTTTTTTAGTTGGGTGCTAGGTTCGGTGAATAGATGAAGAGGGAGGCGATGAACAATGCTTGAGAGCAATTTGGGTTTGGTGAGTTTGGGTTTGGGGGTTGAAGGGGAAAAAATAAGAAGCTCTGGGTTCAATGAGTTTGGATATTGGGGGTTGAAGGAAAAAATAAATAAATACGAAGTAAAAATTGCACTAACTCAATCCATGGGTCCCACAAAAAGTAAAATTTTTTGATAAATAAGAAGTAAAAACTGCACTAACTCCATGAGTCTCACAAGAAGTAAGATTTACAAAAAGTAAAATTTTTTGATTTATCAAAGTTAAAAACTACCAATCATGCGACCATATTTTAGGAATGAGTTCTTACGTAATTAATGATCATTTTTTAAAATCTAAACAGCCCCTAGTTTCTGAAATTGCGCGTTCTTAAACAGTATTTCTTAAAAAGAAGGCAGTTTGTTTTGAAAATGTTAAACTAGCATTTTTAGGAGCTTCCCCTTAGGAGAAACCCCTCCAAAAATAGGCGTATGCCACTATTTGCGGCGCGCACACGGTATTCTTTAGTAAAAGGCGAAAGAATAGTTCGCTCTGTGCTCACCGCGTGGCTGCGTGCTGTGAAAATGAAATGAGCTTCCATTTTATAACAGCTATCTTACCCAACTTTATTGTATCTGTCCTATATGGGACATTTACGCAAATTTGAAAGCACATCATACGTGCGTTGAGACTTGAGACATATCTATGGCCGTGGAGAGTTCTACTTAGCAGGATGAAAAAGGTGCTGCTCTACATCATCTCTTAATATCAAAGTGCATTTGTTCCTGTTTCTCCAAAAAAAAAAAAAAAAAAAAAAAAAGAGCATTTGTTCCTAGGAGATTAATAACAAACATCATCTTGGTGGCTTTTGAAATGTTGCATTATATGAAAACCAAGACAAGGGGTAGGAGTCCACACATGGCTCATAAGCTTGATTTGAGTAAGGGATATGATAAAAGTGGAATGGGGATTTTTTTAAGGAATAATGCTGAGGTGGACTTTCATTTTTGTTAGGTTAGTATCATTGTGTAATGCATTATGTATTTCCCGAGTCTTATATGCTATTCTAGTTAATGGTGTCTCTATGGGCTACATTAGACCGGGGCAAGGAATTAGGCAGGGGAATATCTTGTCTCCCTACCAATTTTTCAATTGTGCTAAGGTTTCTTTGCCTTATTGAGACATGCTAAGAGAGAAGGCAATATTGGGTTCTGTCAATCTCAAGAGAAATTCCTGAAAATTTCTCGCTCACTTATGATAGCCTTTTAATTTGTAAAGACACGATGGAGGAAATGTCTAGCTATTTTTAGCTGTGTTCGAGAGAAGGACAAGGATTTGGAGTTCTATTCTTTTCAAAATCCACAATAACTCATAAGATTATGATGGCTGGCTAGCATGATTTGAGATAGGGGTGTTTATCAAACCACTCAAACTATATGACCACATCCTAACTAACCAGAACCATCCAAAAATTGAATAACTACCCCACACCACAAGTGATAGTGAACCATGCCCATATATATTAATAATAGAATATTATATGAAGGAAGTGACTAGCTTAGTGTTACTACGTTCCAGTTTCACATTAAGAATTGCTTTATTTTGGTTAAATACAAAATCAAAAGTTCAAAAAAAACCCCATTCGCTTCTCCATCTCCATCTCACACTCTCAGTCTCTCTCAAGTATAGCATTGGATGGATGAACCATTTTTGTTGCGTTCATATTTATTTAAAAAATTTCTTGTTGGATTTGTAATTTAATACTTCTTTTGGGTTTGTAATTTATTTCAAGCTTTGCTTTAGACTTGTTTCCATTATAGTTGTGATAATTGAAACTAGGTGGTATGGATAGTAATCTAGTAGTGTATATGGTACACTGTTATACTATGGATCTTATGGTTGTTGGTTATTAAGCACGTATAATTGTGTATGGTTTTACTATCTTGGATTTTGTTTTTGTTTTGTATATATTTGTGGTACTTTTAGTTTACTATTAATCTATTATAGATTTTTTTTTTTTTTTTTTTTTTGGTGATCTTAGTTTTGTATTGGTTCTGTGTGGCCTCAATTTTGTAGTGGTTCTAGTAAGAAGTGCGAACACCCCTAAATAGAGATTTTGGCGAACACACCTAAATAGAGATTTTGGACATGCATATCCTGTCCATCCAACAAGCCAGTCATCATATGAAATGTTAAATATCTAAAAGTCTTAAATATCTCAAAAACTGTTCTATACCAAAAAAGCAGTGAATCATGCAAACCAAGGTTGAACTACCCAGGTTTGAAAACCGTGGATGGTTCTTGCGACTCATATCAGAGCTTAAAAAAAAGTACTTACACCAGTAACAAGTTTCGGCCTGTACCAGAATTCTAGTCGAAATTTCAGTATGCCAAGCAAAATGAGTGCATTGGCCCAAAATTATAACACCTAAGAGGAAAAAGAAAAAAAAATGAAAATGGAGAGAGGCGAGAGAGAAAGCAAGAAAGAAAACCAATAACTGATACGAGGTGGAGATGAGGGAGAATTTAAAAATAAGTGGATTTAATGGGGATAAGGAAAATGATAAGACTGATGAAGGAAGAGAGTAATAGGGAGGAAGAAAAATAAAGCAAAAAAAAAAATATAGGAGGAAGGTGGACTATAAAGAGGAGTAAAAGCATCAACTGTGCTAAACAAATGTTATTTTCATATACCAAAAAGTTACTTTATCTATTTTAACACATTTTTTTACAATTTTCCATTCATCAGATGTTCTATTTTAATATCACAACACATTAAAATATTATAAATAACACTTCTACAAAATTTTTAAAAAAAAAATTATAAAGCCTACACCACTGTAAATAAGCACAATCCTTTGCCTCCACCCACAAGTACAACCCACCACCACCACCCACAAGTGCAACCCACCACCACCCAATATTACTTAAAAAAAATCTCAAAATCAACACAAAACTCCACACAAAAAATAATAATAATAATAATAATAATAAAGAGATGAATCAAAAATCAACCAACCAAAATAATCACAAAACCACCAAAACAAACGCCAACCCACCAGAAATTCTAAAGACCCACAAAACCCAACAAACCACAACCCACCAAATTAACGATCCGCATAACCCATCGCCACCGCCAATATAGCCAATATACATAGCCCAAAAACCAATGCTGACCCACCTATCACCGTTGTCAGAGAGAAATGAGAACGGAGAGAATCCATGAAAACAGAGCCACCTTGGCAATGAGTGGAAGCAAAGACTGTGGCGAGACAACTGCCACAAATCTGTGGCAGAGATCAGCTGCTTGTGATAAAGAGGAATAGAGTGAGAGAGAGGTTGAGATAGGGAGAGAGGAGAGAAGGGCTGAGAGACAGACGGAGAAACAGATCTATGAGAGTAGAGAGAATAAATCAAATAGATAATTGAAAGGAGAGAAAATTTTGAATAAAAATTTATTTTTTTGGTTTAGCATTTGTGTTCGTACTATTCCAAATTTGGGATGGTATTGTTCACCTATGCTAAATCTTTTAATATTTAAAACATCTGATGTTAGTGGTTTTTTGGTATTTGATGTCAAATATCAAATATTTGGCATTTGACGATGTTAGTTCTCTAAACATACGAAAATTGGAGCATTTGGGAAATAGAAAAGGAATTAATAATTGTGGTCTGACATTTGATTAGATCTTGACATGATTTTGGCGGGTGAGAGGGAGATAATAGAGGGAGAACTGACTAAAAACTAAAACGAGAAAAAGAAAATCCAATTTGTATTGGGTTTGACTTTAAACATTTGGACTTTAGCTGATAAAGATTGTACACTACAACAATAGTTTGCATACAAATAACATTACACTTTAAAAATGAACAATAATTTGCACATAAATAACAATAATACAACAACATTTTATTATTATACTAACATTTTATATTTATATTGCATTATTTTAGACCATGGTTTGCTTAGGATTTGATCTTTTTTATTTGTCTTGTAAGAGTTATGATATAAAATAAGGATAAAGTTTAATTACAAAATTAATCGTAGCATAAAATTACAACCTTACTCATTATCTTTTTATGCAAACTTTCTAAAAAATTAATAATCAATAATTATGTCGTCTATAAATTATTTAAATTGCAAGTTTTTGTAATTTAAAATTATACATAAAATATAAATTATCTTAAATCATATACTAAATATAACATGTTAAACTTTCATAATATATAATAGTATTTAATTTATAAAGAATAATTATTACCAAAATAGCTAAACTTCTTCCACTAAAACATATATATTTCAGTATTCATCTCATTTTAGTTACTTTCATATTTATACCGCTTTATCCATTTTGGTTAATGTTAAAACTAGCATTTTGGGAGCTTTCATTTAAGATAAACTCCTCCAAAAATAGGCGTATGCCACTATTTGCGGCGTGCACACGGTATTCTTTAGTAAAAGGCGAAAGAATAGTTCGCTTTGTGCTCACCGCGTGGCTGCGTGTTTGGAAATTTAAATGAGCTGCCGTTCTATAGCAGCTATCTTACACAACTTTATCGTACCTGTTCGATATGGGACACCTACGCGAATTTGCAAGCACTTAATAGTTCGTAGTCCATAGTCTATACATCCGCGAAAGACGTATGGCGGTGGAGAGGTAGACTAAAACTTCGGTTTTCTTGAGACAGAAGTGCCAGGCTAATGGGAACAGAGAATATAATTTCGTCCTATTAGCTCAGGTGATGTGATCGATGTGTGAAATTGTGTTGAAGGCTCTTCTAGCAGGATGAAAAAGTTGCTGCTCTACACCATCTCTGGAAATCAAAGTTCCTAGAAACAACAGGTACAGGGTAGGAGTCCACACATGATTCTTAAGTTGAATTTGAGTAAGGTAAGGCATATGATAGGGTGGAACGAGGGAATTTACAAGCAACAATGCTAAAGATGGACTTTCATCCTTGTTAGGTTAGTATCCTTGTTTTCATATAAAATTATATGCTTCTATCCTGGGTAGTAATGGTATCAAAGCAGAAACCCTTGAGTTGTAATAAGACATCTTTGTTCTGTAGTTCAAACACTTTTGCTGTTGTGGAGAAAGATATTCGGAGAGTTATGATTGCAACTTCTCTATTTCCTTTTGAGACATACCTTGGGTTACCTCCTTTAATTGGCAGACGCAAGAGAATGGCTTTTGAAGAGATAACCCGTTTGGTTTGCCATTTCAAACAATATTTTTTTAGTTTTTAAACAGCATTTCACGCATTTCAACACACTTTTTCACCCACACGTATTTCAAAAAACAATAAACAACAATTTTCAAACTATTTTACCAAACACCCCCTTTAGAGTTCTGTCCACTAAAAAATTGAAGAAGATTTTATCTCAAACTGATAGGGAGATCTTGATCATGACAGTAGCCCAGGCTATCTCAATCTATGCCATGATTTGCTTTAGAATACTAGACAGCTTTGTTTTGAATTAAATTCTTTAATGAGTAGATTTTGATGGGATCAAAATGGTGAGGAAGGGAAAAATGATTGACTAAAAGTTGGGCTAAATTATGTAGATCCAAGAATTGGATTTTGAGACTAGAAGCTTTTAATTGAGCTCTTGTAGCTAAAAATAAGGGTGGAGCCGTCAATAATCACTCTTATTGTCTTCAAATCAAATATTTTCCAGACTAGTCAGTTAATGTTCCTACTCACTCTTCTTATGCATGCAGTCTAGCTCAGGCAAGGGATGTAATTGCTGAAGGGTTGAGACTCGAGATTGATGACACAGCCCGGGTTTGAGGTAATAAATGGCTTCAGTCCCAAAAAAAGAAGTTTATCAAACAAGAATGAGGTAATAACTAATAAGTGGCTATCATCACAACAGGGACAAAAGATAGTTTCTCTATATACAGTTCTTCCAGAATATGCAACCACTGTGGAATTCTCAGTTGATTGATTCTATTTTTCTCGCCTTTGAAGCTTCCCAAATCAAGTATGCCTTTGTCTCATAGACGATTAGATGGCAGCCAGATTCGTCATTGTGGATGGGTGCCTCAAATGGAAAATTTGTTGTGAAAAAATCATGAATTACTAGTGAAGGATGCGACTCCTAAGGTCGAAAATAAAATCAGAGGTTCTCTTCATCCAATCAAAAGGATGTGCATTATTTTTGGAATGGCCTTTGGGCTGTCTCGGTTCCTCATGAATGAATCAAATCATTTATGTGGCGTGTGCCAAGTGAGGGTAGGTATACTTCCTACAACAACAAAATTTAATTCACAAAGGGATATCTTCTACGTTTGCTTCTGTCCACTGCTTGGAAGCTGAAACTGTTTCTCATGTGCTTTGGAGTTGTGATTTTGGCATTTTGCAGTGTTGGTGTGGAGTGGATTTCGGTTCAAGGTTGATCAAGTGGTATCTTTTCAAGAGGTGGTCCACTGTGTTGAAAATCTAGGAACTAAACACTAATGGTTATGTTGCACACTGATAAAATGTTATCAAACACCATTATCTGTAAACCAGAATTTTAACTAGTCAAGCTATTAAAATAGTGTTTGAGAACTTTCTACCACCACATTATGCGAACATGTTTTCTTATCTTTCAAATATGAACTTCGATAAAGCATCTCTTTCAAAAAGAAGCATCAGAGTGCTCCTAGATGCCCAGATGAAATTCTCAAGCAACATGCAGCCATTCACTGAAAACTACAATATAAAGATGATCTGCAGTGATAACTGCATTGATACATTCCAAATTTGTTTTAAACATGAGTGTCAAAGGGTTGAAAATAGTCTTACAAGTGACGAACAAAATTGAAACATCTCAACCCAAAAAAGAAAAAAGAAAAAAAGAAACAAAGAGGGTGTTCTTTAGTTTATTTGTAATGGCATACCGCATACATGAACACCACCATCAAAGCTGCAAACGCTTGATAGCTGTTTCAACATCCTTATCCCCTCTGCCACTGCAATTAAGCACAACCCTAGTTCCATTGGGGAGAGTAGGGCAGAGCTGCTCCAAATAAGCCAGTGCATGAGATGTCTCCAAAGCTGGGATTATGCCCTCTAGTCGAGATAATCTCTTGAAAGCTACATATACAAAAATAACCAATAAAGGAACTGATTTAAGTGGATAAAAAGACAATTTTAAAAGCAACTTCAACCTAGGGCAACAGTGAAATAGCAGATTTTGTCAGTGATGGTAGATCGCTCATACATAACCTCAAAAAAAGTATTCAGGGCCTCATTATCGGTTGGAAACAGCAAGCAGGCATTTTTCTGGGGGGACAAAGTTTTCCTCCAAGCCAATACATAGTGGTTTCCCAAGTTTATATAATTCCAACAAGACTATTAAGATTATGTTCTATCAATATACTGTAATCCAACACCTAAACCATCATTAACATGTCGCCTTATGAAAATAAACCATTCATGTAGAGCTAGAGGTAAAATAATGTTCTAGTAAACTGTATCGGTTAGTTCGTCATATCAAGTCATTCATGACAAGATTGCAAATCCAAAACAAGGTGAATGTGAGACAAAATACGTTTGTACACATGGAATCAAGGTCGACGTTTTCAACAGCAGAAAAAGTTTCCATCATAACCATCTTTGATCAGCAACCATCTGTGTTGTATAACATGGAATTTTTTTTTTTTCCCAGAAAATGTGATTCTTTTCAATTCTTTTCTAGTTTGTCTAAACTTCAAATACATAGAAGCTGTTCTCTCTCTCTCTCTCTCTCTCTCTCTCTCTCCCCAAAAGAAAAAGGAAGAAGATGATCAACCATGTGCTACTAGAGGCCTTTTTACCTTTTTTTTTTTTTGGCAAGAAAAGTAACTGAAAGAAAATGACTTCTACAAGGAGACAAGAAATTGATGGCTGAATAACAAATACATCATACTATCATAGTACATTAGAGGACTCTACTTTGATAACAGTGTTATTTAGGCCTTGTATGTTAAGTTTCAAAATTTATCCTATTAGACAAAGGAAAAAACTCATATTGGCAAAGAGACAACATGCATCCCCATAATAATTCCAAATGTCGCAGATATAAACATATTATTAGCTAAGAAGCACGGGTGCGTTTTGAGACTCGGGTGCGGGTGCAGGTACGGGTGCGGGACTCGGCAATTTTTGAAAAAGGTGGGTGCGGGTGCGGCGGGACTCGGCGATTAAAAAATTATTAAAATTATTTTTATTTATATTTTTAATATATTACTATGTATATTTTTTCACATTATATATACATATACTAAATTTAAGAACAATAATAGATAATAACTCAAATATAATATTCATAAATTAAATAAAACCCACAAAATTAATCTTTTTATTTTTATTCTCTCCCTTCTTTTTTTTTTTTTTTTTTTTTTTGGTGATCTTAGTTTTGTATTGGTTCTGTGTGGCCTCAATTTTGTAGTGGTTCTAGTAAGAAGTGCGAACACCCCTAAATAGAGATTTTGGCGAACACACCTAAATAGAGATTTTGGACATGCATATCCTGTCCATCCAACAAGCCAGTCATCATATGAAATGTTAAATATCTAAAAGTCTTAAATATCTCAAAAACTGTTCTATACCAAAAAAGCAATGAATCATGCAAACCAAGGTTGAACTACCCAGGTTTGAAAACCGTGGATGGTTCTTGCGATTCATATCAGAGCTTAAAAAAAAGTACTTACACCAGTAACAAGTTTCGGCCTGTACCAGAATTCTGGTCGAAATTTCAGTATGCCAAGCAAAATGAGTGCATTGGCCCAAAATTATAACACCTAAGAGGAAAAAGAAAAAAAAAATTGAAAATGGAGAGAGGCGAGAGAGAAAGCAAGAAAGAAAACCAATAACTGATATGAGGTGGAGATGAGGGAGAATTTAAAAATAAGTGGATTTAATGGGGATAAGGAAAATGATAAGACTGATGAAGGAAGAGAGTAATAGGGAGGAAGAAAAATAAAGCAAAAAAAAATATAGGAGGAAGGCGGACTATAAAGAGGAGTAAAAGCATCAACTGTGCTAAACAAATGTTATTTTCATACACCAAAAAGTTACTTTATCTATTTTAACACATTTTTTTACAATTTTCCATTCATCAGATGTTCTATTTTAATATCACAACACATTAAAATATTATAAATAACACTTCTACAGAATTTTTAAAAAAAAAAATTATAAAGCCTACACCACTGTAAATAAGCACAATCCTTTGCCTCCACCCACAAGTACAACCCGCCACCACCACCCACAAGTGCAACCCACCACCACCCAATATTACTTAAAAAAAATCTCAAAATCAACACAAAACTCCACACAAAAAATAATAATAATAATAAAGAGATGAATCAAAAATCAACCAACCAAAATAATCACAAAACCACCAAAACAAACGCCAACCCACCAGAAAATCTAAAGACCCACAAAACCCAACAAACCACAACCCACCAAATTAACGATCCGCATAACCCATCGCCACCGCCAATAAAGCCAATATACATAGCCCAATAACCAATGCTGACCCACCTATCACTGTTGTCAGAGAGAAATGAGAACGGAGAGAATCCATGAAAACAAAGCCACCTTGGCAATGAGTGGAAGCAAAGACTGTGGCGAGACAACTGCCACAGATCTGTGGCAGAGATCAGCGGCTTGTGATAAAGAGGAATAGAGTGAGAGAGAGGTTGAGATAGGGAGAGAGGAGAGAAGGGCTGAGAGACAGACGGAGAAACAGATCTATGAGAGTAGAGAGAATAAATCGAATAGATAATTGAAAGGAGAGAAAATTTTGAATAAAAAATTATTTTTTTGGTTTAGCATTTGTGTTCGTACTATTCCAAATTTGGGATGGTATTGTTCACCTATGCTAAATCTTTTAATATTTAAAACATCTGATGTTAGTGGTTTTTTGGTATTTGGTGTCAAATATCAAATATTTGGCATTTGACACACCTGATGTTAGTTCTCTAAACATACGAAAATTGGAGCATTTGGGAAATAGAAAAGGAATTAATAATTGTGGTCTGACATTTGATTAGATCTTGACATGATTTTGGCGGGTGAGAGGGAGATAATAGAGGGAGAACTGACTAAAAACTAAAACAAGAAAAAGAAAATTCAATTTGTATTGGGTTTGACTTTAAACATTTGGACTTTAGCTGATAAAGATTGTACACTGCAACAATAGTTTGCATACAAATAACATTACTCTTTAAAAATGAATAATAATTTGCACATAAATAACAATAATACAACAACATTTTATTATTATACTAACATTTTTTATTTATATTACATTATTTTAGACCATGGTTTGCTTAGGATTTGATCTTTTTTATTTGTCTTGTAAGAGTTATGATATAAAATAAGGATAAAGTTTAATTACATAATTAATCGTAGCATAAAATTACAACCTTACTCATTATCTTTTTATGCAAACTTTCTAAAAAATTAATAATCAATCTTTTTATGCAAACTTTTTAAAAAATTAATAATCAATAATTATGTCGTCTATAAATTATTTAAATTGTAAATTTTTGTAATTTAAAATTATACATAAAATATAAATTATCTTGAATCATATACTAAATATAACATGTTAAACTTTCATAATATATAATAATATTTAATTTACAAAGAATAATTATTACCAAAATAGCTAAACTTCTTCCAGTAAAACATATATATTTCAGTATTTATCTCATTTTAGTTATTTTCATATTTATACTGTTTTATCTATTTTGGTTAATGTTAAACTGGCATTTTGGGAGCTTTCATTTAAGATAAACTCCTCCAAAAATAGGCGTATGCCACTATTTGCGGCGTGCACACGGTATTCTTTAGTAAAAGGCGAAAGAATAGTTCGCTCTCTGCTCACCGCGTGGCTGCATGCTTAGAAATTTAAATGAGCTGCCTTTCTATAGCAGCTATCTTACACAACTTTATCGTACCTGTTCGATATGGGACACCTACGCGAATTTGCAAGCACTTAATAGTTCGTAGTCCATAGTCTATACATCCGTGAAAGACGTATGGCCGTGGAGAGGTAGACTAAAACTTCGGTTTTCTTGAGACAGAAGTGCCAGGCTAATGGGAACAGAGAATATAATTTCGTCCTATTAGCTCAGGTGATGTGATCGATGTGTGAAATTGTGTTGAAGGCTCTTCCTAGCAGGATGAAAAAGTTGCTGCTCTACACCATCTCTGGAAATCAAAGTTCCTAGAAACAACAGGTACAGGGTAGGAGTCCACACATGATTCTTAAGTTGAATTTGAGTAAGGTAAGGCGTATGATAGGGTGGAATGAGAGAATTTACAAGCAACAATGCTAAAGATGGACTTTCATCCTTGTTAGGTTAGTATCCTTGTTTTCATATAAAATTATATGCTTCTATCCTGGGTAGTAATGGTATCAAAGCAGAAACCCTTGAGTTGTAATAAGACGTCTTTGTTCTGTAGTTCAAACACTTTTGCTGTTGTGGAGAAAGATACTCGGAGAGTTATGATTGCAACTTCTCTATTTCCTTTTGAGACATACCTTGGGTTACCTCCTTTAATTGGCAGAGGCAAGAGAATGGCTTTTGAAGAGATAAAGAGTTCTGTCCACTAAAAAATTGAAGAAGATTTTATCTCAAACTGATAGGGAGATCTTGATCATGACAGTAGCCCAGGCTATCTCAATCTATGCCATGATTTGCTTTAGAATACTAGACAGCTTTGTTTTGAATTAAATTCTTTAATGAGTAGATTTTGATGGGATCAAAATGGTGAGGAAGGGAAAAATGATTGACTAAAAGTTGGGCTAAATTATGTAGATCCAAGAATTGGATTTTGAGACTAGAAGCTTTTAATTGAGCTCTTGTAGCTAAAAATAAGGGTGGAGCCGTCAATAATCACTCTTATTGTCATCAAATCAAATATTTTCCAGACTAGTCAGTTAATGTTCCTACTCACTCTTCTTATGCATGCAATCTAGCTCAGGCAAGGGATGTAATTGCCAAAGGGTTGAGACTCGAGATTGATGACACAGCCCGGGTTTGAGGTAATAAATGGCTTCAGTCCCAAAAAAAGAAGTTTATCAAACAAGAAAGAGGTAATAACTAATAAGTGGCTATCATCACAACAGGGACAAAAGATAGTTTCTCTATATACAGTTCTTCCAGAATATGCAACCACTGTGGAATTCTCAGTTGATTGATTCTATTTTTCTCGCCTTTGAAGCTTCCCAAATCAAGTATACCTTTGTCTCATAGACGATTAGATGGCAGCCAGATTAGTCATTGTGGATGGGTGCCTCAAATGGAAAATTTGTTGTGAAAAAATCTTGAATTACTAGTGAAGGATGCGACTCCTAAGGTCGAACATAAAATCAGAGGTTCTCTTCATCCAATCAAAAGGATGTGCATCATTTTTGGAATGGCCTTTGGGCTGTCTCGGTTCCTCATGAATGAATCAAATCATTTATGTGGCGTGTGCCAAGTGAGGGTAGGTATACTTCCTACAACAACAAATTTAATTCACAAAGGGATATCTTCTACGTTTGCTTCTGTCCACTGCTTGGAGGCTGAAACTGTTTCTCATGTGCTTTGGAGTTGTGATTTTGGCATTTTGCAGTGTTGGTGTGGAGTGGATTTCGGTTCAAGGTTGATCAAGTGGTATCTTTTCAAGAGGTGGTCCACTGTGTTGAAAATCTAGGAACTAAACACTAATGGTTATGTTGCACACTGATAAAATGTTATCAAACACCATTATCTGTAAACCAGAATTTTAACTAGTCAAGCTATTAAAATAGTGTTTGAGAACTTTCTACCACCACATTATGCGAACATGTTTTCTTATCTTTCAAATATGAACTTCGATAAAGCATCTCTTTCAAAAAGAAGCATCAGAGTGCTCCTAGATGCCCAGATGAAATTCTCAAGCAACATGCAGCCATTCACTGAAAACTACAATATAAGATGATCTGCAGTGATAACTGCATTGATACATTCCAAATTTGTTTTAAACATGAGTGTCAAAGGGTTGAAAATAGTCTTACAAGTGACGAACAAAATTGAAACATCTCAACCAAAAAAGAAAAAAAAAAAAAAAAGAACAAAGAGGGTGTTCTTTAGTTTATTTGTAATGGCATACCGCATACATGAAACACACCATCAAAGCTGCAAACGCTTGATAGCTGTTTCAACATCCTTATCCCCTCTGCACTGCAATTAAGCACAACCCTAGTTCCATTGGGGAGAGTAGGGCAGAGCTGCTCCAAATAAGCCAGTGCATGAGATGTCTCCAAAGCTGGGATTATGCCCTCTAGTCGAGATAATCTCTTGAAAGCTACATATACAAAAATAACCAATAAAGGAACTGATTTAAGGTGATAAAAAGACAATTTTAAAAGCAACTTCAACCTAGGGCAACAGTGAAATAACAGAATTTGTCAGTGATGGTAGATCGCTCATACATAACCTCAAAAAAGTATTCGGGCCTCATTATCGGTTGGAAACAGCAAGCAGGCATTTTTCTGGGGGGGACAAAGTTTTCCTCCAAGCCAATACATAGTGGTTTCCCAAGTTTATATAATTCCAACAAGACTATTAAGATTATGTTCTATCAATATACTGTAATCCAACACCTAAACCATCATTAACATGTCGCCTTATGAAATAAACCATTCATGTAGAGCTAGAGGTAAAATAATGTTCTAGTAAACTGTATCGGTTAGTTCGTCATATCAAGTCATTCATGACAAGATTGCAAATCCAAAAACAAGGTGAATGTGAGACAAAATACGTTTGTACACATGGAATCAAGGTCGACGTTTTTCAACAGCAGAAAAAGTTTCCATCATAACCATCTTTGATCAGCAACCATCTGTGTTGTATAACATGGAATTTTTTTTTTTTTCCAGAAAATGTGATTCTTTTCAATTCTTTTCTAGTTTGTCTAAACTTCAAATACTAAGAAGCTGTTCTCTCTCTCTCTCTCTCTCTCTCTCTCCCCCCAAAAGAAAAAGGAAGAAGATGATCAACCATGTGCTACTAGAGGCCTTTTTACCTTCTTTTTTTTTTTGGCAAGAAAAGTAACTGAAAGAAAATGACTTCTACAAGGAGACAAGAAATTGATGGTGAATAACAAATACATCATACTATCATAGTACATTAGAGGACTCTACTTTGATAACAGTGTCATTTAGGCCTTGTATGTTAAGTTCAAAATTTATCCTATTAGACAAAGGAAAAAACTCATATTGGCAAAGAGACAACATGCATCCCCATAATAATCCAAATGTCGCAGATATAAACATGTTATTAGCAACATCATCATCATGTATGACATAATTGACCCCCCTTCCAAAAAAAAAAAAAAAACCTTACCCGCACTCTCTACCCCCCCGGCCGGCGGCACGCGCAGGGCAAAACCCCAAGAATACAATATAGCAACTCATCAAGTAGAAATGACCCCCCAAAGAAAAAAAAAAAAACTAGACTACCCCGGGCACAGCAGCAAAACCCAAGAATACAACAGAAACGTAAAGAAGTTTGTAGACACCATACCTTCTAATGCTTCATCATCTGTGACACTATAATATTCAGCACGTCCTATATCTTTCAAGTAACTGTGCTCTGGCCCAACTCCAGGATAATCCAAGCTATAAGCCATAAAAAAAATATGTACATTTAGAAAGAATACAACATAAAACACACCAAATGTGATAATGGAAAAAATCAATCTTCTTACCCTGCACTTATGGAATGTGGTTCAATGATTTGCCCATCATCATCCTGTAATAAATAGCTCATAGCTCCATGCAAAACCCCAACTTCCCCTTTTGACAAAGTAGCAGCATGCTTACCACTGTCCAATCCAAACCCTGCAGCTTCCACACCAATTAACCTTACATCTTTGTCATCTACAAACTCATGGAAGAGTCCCATGGCATTGAACCTCCACCAACACATGCTACCAGAACGTCTGGTCCCCCTCCCCATTTTTCCAAAGCTTGTTTTCTGGTTTCTTTACCAATTACCGCGTGGAACTCTCGAACCATCATGGGGTATGGATGTGGCCCAGCAACCGAGCCCAAAATATAATGAGTGTCTCTACATTTGTTACCCAGTCCCTAATAGCTTCTGATGTTGCATCTTTCAGGGTGGCTGTCCCAGAATGGACTGGTCTAACCTGTAATAGGAAAAGAGAAATTCATAACTTAACGATGCAACTTTGGCAAGAGCAATATCATATAAAAATTAGAGGATAACTGCAACATAAAAATCCATCTGAGCCCTTTAAATACTACAATTCTACAATTAGTAATATATCAGGAACAAAATGAATCTTGTCATCCCAAGAACCTAAAAATGATTTTTAAGAGAATTTGATGGTTGCATTTAATGAAAAAAATAATTGAAAGAAAGAAAAATATTCAAAAGAGGAATCAATGACGTATACAAATTGTGTTCCCAATCCCTAAGACTCCTTACAAACAGTTGCAAAACCAAGAGATTGCTAATTATCAGCAGAAGGGATTCCATAATATAAGTAAAATATGTAAAACCAGCAAAGAAAGAATGTAAAACCAGCTCAGACTGGGACACCTAGGCAACAATCTCACTTACCACTGTCTGCCTATAAGAACAGCCAGAAGTATGTTTCTGTTTGGCCCTGCTTTGTACATAGTACGAAGTTTGCTTCAGATATTTTAATTTATATATATATATATATTCAGATATTTTAAAATAAAATAAAAACCATCATGCCTACACAAATGAAAACCAGTTAAAAAAACATAATGCAAATAAGGCTACTAACATCACAAAGGATTCCTCAACTTCTAGGATAACTTTAACTTTGTTATGAAGAGAGAATGAAACAGCAGTGCTGGAAAATATGCAATGTCTAATCAGACCAGTTAAATGAACCATGGGATTGTGAAATGGTCTATGTATAAATTAGGCTACATAGCTCAAAGAACTGAAGGATGAAAACTATGACAACCAACCTCAGCTCCAAGAAGCCGCATTCTGAAGACATTAAGTGCCTGCCTCTCCATATCTTGTGCGCCCATATAAATGATACATTGCAAACCAAACCGGGCACAAACAGTCGCTGTTGCAACTCCATGCTGACCAGCTCCAGTTTCAGCAATAATCCGCTTTTTGCCCAACCGCTTGGCAAGCAAAGCTTGGGCAATGGCATTGTTGATCTTGTGAGCCCCAGTATGATTCAGATCTTCTCTCTTGAGGTAAATGAGTGGACCTTCACATTGGGACGCTTATAATGCTCCGTCAGCCGCTCTGCAAAATAAAGAGGACTCTCCCTCCCTACATAGTCTTTCAAGATCCCGTTCAGTTCTTTCTGCAAAATCAAATATTTCTTCTATAATTCAATAGCTTTGAC
Source organism: Quercus suber (assembly GCF_002906115.3). Taxonomy (NCBI): domain Eukaryota; kingdom Viridiplantae; phylum Streptophyta; class Magnoliopsida; order Fagales; family Fagaceae; genus Quercus; species Quercus suber. The sequence goes on along the minus strand of NW_027069631.1, from coordinate 243,754 downwards.
ATATATTCACACAGAAAAACACAAGTTGCCCGCACCCCCCCCCCCCCCAAGATACTTGAGTAGTCAATTACATTTTCAATAAAGATTGAACTTTATGGTCTAATTCAGCTTTGGCAAACTAAAATAAGCAAAATTTTCTCTTAAAAAAAAAAAGAAGGTTCATTGCAATGCCAAGACGTAAGATACAAACTTCTTTTTTGTAATCTATAATGGATTCCTCAAAATTCATAGTAAGCAGTAAAGTCCCATATCAGAGTCTCATCAATCCCACACTAAGCTAATACTACCATAACACATCAAAATAACATGAAAATCAAGGCAATAAAAGCCTATGCCAAGATAACCATTTCCTTAATCCTACATCCTCATACCTTCCATTAGGTAATTGAGAAAATTAAGGAAACCAAAATAACCCCACATTTCTACAGAATTTTAAAAAAAAAAAAAAAAACAAAAATTATTGGTAAGCTGCACACACTGGAGTGGGTCTAAAACCCACGACCTCACCATTATTATGAGACAAGGAAGTACCATTTGAGCTATATGCCTATATAGCTCATTAGCCCACATTTTTACAAATCCAAACAAAATGAAAAAAAGCTTTTCAAATTGTAAAATAGAGCTTCTACTCTAGCAACACCAAAATCATTTCTGCATTCAATACCATACCAATTTGCTTCTCAAAACTAATTTATTTTCCCAAATTTCCAACAAAACCAAACACAGCCAAAAAAAAAAAACCAAAATTGAAAACAAATATTCAAATGAAGAACCCCAACAACAAGTCCCACAAAATTAGTTCCTTTTTTTCAAACAAATTATCCAATCCTCAAAGTAGATATCACATTAAGCAATTAAGGTTCAATTTCACAGTCTTATCAATCCCCGCACTAAAAATCCAAACAAAACTTCAAGCATTTCATTTTCACCCCCAAGAAAAATTCACTCTTATTCTTTTTCCCAAACTTTCCACCGAACCAAACACAATTGAAATGGAAGAGAGAACCTGAAATTCGTGGTCACCGGCGAGAGCATGGAAAGCAGACTCGAGCTCGGAGAGGGCGTACATTAGGGTTTCGGGGACGTACTTCCCGCCAAACTTGCCGAAACGGCCGAACGAATCGGGTCGCTGGAGTGGGGTGGAAGACCCGTTGTCGTCCATTCGGAGCTCCGGTGGGTCACGGGTGGAGATAGTGCAAGAGATAGCGCGTGTGAACCAAACACAATTGAAATGGAAGAGAGAACCTGAAATTCGTGGTCACCGGCGAGAGCATGGAAAGCAGACTCGAGCTCGGAGAGGGCGTACATTAGGGTTTCGGGGACGTACTTCCCGCCAAACTTGCCGAAACGGCCGAACGAATCGGGTCGCTGGAGTGGGGTGGAAGACCCGTTGTCGTCCATTCGGAGCTCCGGTGGGTCACGGGTGGAGATAGTGCAAGAGATAGCGCGTGAAGAAGCAGAGGGGTAGGTGGGCGTAAATCTGCGGAACCTAAAGGGCAAATGTATAGAGGGCTTGAAACGGTGAGTTCTAATAGAAGAAGAATGGGCTGGTGTTGTGGTGGCGGTGGTGGCGGCAGCAGCTGATGCCATTATAGTAATGAACGAGAGTTGTTTACTTCTTCCTTTTTTGCTTATTTGGGTTTTTGATGGCAAGGTTTTTTGTTTTTTTTTTTTTTTTTTGAGTCTGTTTTTTGGTTAGGTAATAATGACCACTTTTTGAACAAAAAAAATGTAACGTTTTTGGATTTTTTCTGATGATAACGTATCAATGATATCATTCACCTTTGGTCTCCATGTGTTATGTTATGAATAAGCAGTGGGAATTGTGTTGGACCATAACCATTATATGTGTCCATATCAGGACTTGCAAAGTACACGTGCACGTAGTTTTCATCACGAATTGATGTGTATGCGTTTTACTCTTTTGCCAACTGTCTAAGTCTAACCACCACCGAAGGTAATAAGTACTAATTTTGAAATTTTGATTCACAAAATAGTACTACTTTGATTGGCTAACATTCATTGGTGTACTTGCATCCAATATTGCTATTTTGATATCTAATTGTAGGACGCGACTCGTTTTTGTGTGAAACCAATAGTATCTAGCTGCCTAGATGGACCGACGAAAATGACTTGCAAACAAGAGACCAAGAATATGATAGTTGTCTCTATTGTGTGTACTCCCACGAGAGTGCTCACTGCGTATAAATAGTTTACTTAAATAAATAAAACTTCCCTTTTCGACTAAAAAAATGTAAAATGCGTAAATATTCCTCTATTTTTATGTGTATAGAATATCAAATTTAACAAAGACTCAGGATCTTATAGCTCATTTTGGCCTTAAATTGAATATAGTTTTGAATTTTTATTCATTTATTGGCAATATTAAACACCTAAGCTTAATGCCAAAAATGATATAATTCTTAGGTGTTTATATATATATATATATATTTCAATTCTTTATAAAAAAAAGTTAAAAAACCACAAATCTCTTTATCATTACGGCCCTATTTGAATTCATTTGTATAAGCACTTAAGTCAATAATTATAAACGAAGCTGGTTCAAGGGATTTTGGGGCCTAAGGCGACATTTAAATTGAGGCTTTTATATATTTAAATTTTATGAAATAATTTTTTACTTAAAATCCATTCTTCTAATTTGTTAAGAAGCAATTTTTTTTTTTTAATAATGAATTTCTTGTTCATTTGTGAGTTATCTAATTTTTTATTTTTTTATTTTTTGAAAAAATGCGGAGACTTTCACCTAATTTTTTTATTATATATAGTAACAAATTATCTAGAGAACACTGTTGAGATATGATTATTTTTTCAGAAAATTTAATTAATTTTTTTCGTTAACTAGTATATAAATAAATCTACAAATAAATTTTTATTAAAAAGAAATTAGTGGATGGTGGTCCACTTACACTTTACTATTTTTATTTTTATTTTTATTTTTTTATGTGTGACTTTGATAAACAATTTCTTTAAGTAATGCATGGACCCAATTTCTTTTAATTTTACACAATAATTATACAAAATTCCTAAATTAGCATAGCAAAAAATTTAAATTAGATATTGTGGTGGACCCAATGTGTGAGTTGACATGTTAATTTAGAAATGTTATGAAATTATTGTGATATTTTGTTGTGTTTATAACATTACTCTTTTTTTTTTTAATCTATTGGGTATAATAAAGTAATTTTTTTCAATCTATTGGGTATAATAAAGGAATTGCGTAGGACCATTATGTGTCCATATCAGGACATGCAAATTGTGTAACAACTTGCACATAGTTTTCATCACAAATTGATATGTATACATTTTACCTATTGCCTAACCACCACCAAAGGTCTCCCAATAAATATGTACTAATTTTGAAAATTTGATTCACAAAATAGTACTACTTTGATTAGTTTTTTTTTTAAAAAAAAAAAAGGGGGGGGGGGGGGGGGGGGTGGGGGGGGGGGGGGAGGGTAACCATTGTAACTCACCCCCCTGGGCGTGACCATAGGGGCACCCTCCGCTAGAGAATGTTGGATTAAACCATAACTACTGTAATCTGAGGTGACCACAGACCTCACCCTAGTACCATGAGAGAGCTGGTAGCCAGGGGCTAGCTATAAGAGGATTCTCACACTCCTTCCTAGGTACCTACCCTGGCTGGAACTAGGGACCTCATAGCAACAATCACATACCCAAACCACCAGGCCACCCCTCTCGGTGGTAGTACTACTTTGATTAGTTAATCCCTAATGGTGTACTTGCATCAAATATTGCTATTTTGATTTCTAATTGTAGGACGTGACTATACAATCCTCCTAGAGCACGTTTTTGTGCGAAACCAATAGTAACTAGCTGTCTAGATGGACCGACGAAAGGGGCTTGCAAACAAGAGACCAATTTAGAAGAATATGATAGTTGTCTCTATTTTGTGCACTACTATTATGCATGAAACTTAATGTATCTGGGCATCCCACGAAGGTACTCTATATGTATAAATAGTTTACTTAAATAAATAAAACCTTCCTTTAAAACTAAAAAAAAAATAAAAAAAGGTGTAAAACATATAGGGCATGTTTGGGAAGAGAATTGTAGTTTTGGTTTTCAAAACAATATGAAACATGTGATTTAAAAAGTGTACTAAAATATTTTTTTGAATATTTATAATGCAAAAAAATGTGTTTGGTAACATATTTTTGTAACATTATTTTCAAACTGAAACCACAAAATTGGGTATTTGGTATGAATATTTATTTTTTTAGGGAAAGCATGTATTACTCTCACATGAATAGTGTAAAATAATTTATTTTGTTAAAGAGAGAGAAACTTGTCATGTCATGTAAAATAATTTATTTTATTGAAGAGAGTATAAAGAAGGAGAGAGAGGAGCATTGTCGGTGAAAGGAGAGCATAAAGAGAGAAAGAGTAGGGATGGCAATGGGGCGTGGCGGGGCAGGGCGAGGTCGAAGGATGAGGTCTTCGTCCCCTCCCCGCATGGTTTTGTTTAGCAATCCCCGCCCTGCCCCGCATGACGGGGAAAACTTTCTCACCCCATCCCCGCCCCTTGGGGCCCCGCGAAACCCCACCTCACCTTGTAAAACTCTACTTTTTTTTAATTTGCCCTACAACTAGTACCATTTTTTTAATGAAACCTATTTCATTGATAAAAATATACTTGAAATTACAACTAAATTTATCCCATCAAATCAAATCAATATTTAAAAAAAATTGAATAATATATTCAAGTGTTTAACAAGACAATCATTAAAAAAAAAAAAATTAAAAAAATCTCACAGTATAACACATAACAAAATAAAGGTAGAAAACCACATTAAGTAGAACAAAATAAGCTAATATTGATATATTTGTTTAAATAGTAGGGTTTTAGGGTATAAAAAATTTACAATTATAACCCTTAGTAATGCATAGCGAGGCGAGGATGGGGAGGGGCGGGGCAGGGATGGGTCTACCTGCCCCGTGGTGGGGGGCTAAATTCTTGCCCCATCCCCGCCCCACTACCTTTGCAAGGCGGGGGAAATCCGCACAAGGCGAAGCGGGAAAGGGCGGGTTAAGCGGGATAGAAAAAAATTGCCATCTCTAAGATAGAGGAGCAATCAACTTGTCATGTCAAGTCAATTTTGGTGGGACCCACGTTTTTCACAATATTTACCACAATGCCACCGAATACTGCTACTCGAGTTCTAAAAATTGCTTTGAAGAGTTCTCTAAATACATTCTTTAAATCACTTAAAGTGAGGAGTGTTATCTAAATATCCAAACAAGAGTTTCCTTACCAAACACAAAACTTAAAAGTGGGGCCTGCAGTTTAAACATTTAATTTACATACAAGGCGAAGCGGGAAAGGGCGGGTTAAGCGGGATAGAAAAAAATTGCCATCTCTAAGATAGAGGAGCAATCAACTTGTCATGTCAAGTCAATTTTGGTGGGACCCACGTTTTTCACAATATTTACCACAATGCCACCGAATACTGCTACTCGAGTTCTAAAAATTGCTTTGAAGAGTTCTCTAAATACATTCTTTAAATCACTTAAAGTGAGGAGTGTTATCTAAATATCCAAACAAGAGTTTCCTTACCAAACACAAAACTTAAAAGTGGGGCCTGCAGTTTAAACATTTAATTTACACAAAATAGTCTTTAAGTTTTGCTACCAAATGGGCCTATAATTTCTCTCTATTTTTATGCTTATAAAAATATCAAAAATTAGCAAAGACTCAAGGGTCTTATATAGGCTTGTCCAGAACCATCCGAGAACCGACCCACCCAGAGGACCCGACCGGCGACCGATTCGAAACCGGCCGACCCGATCAAGTCACCGATCGGAGGCGAGTCATTTGTTCCAAAAACCGACTCCGGCGGGTCGGTCTCGGTTTTCCTCCCCCAAAACCTGAAAAATCCGATCCGACCGATGTTTAAGAATTTCCAGCCAAAATTTCCAGTCTCCGGTAGATATTTCCAAATTCTGGCGAGTTTTTCCCAGATTCCGGCGATATTTCTAGATTCCGGCCTCAAATTTCCAGATTCCGACTTCAAATTTTCAGATTCTGGCAACAAATTTTCATATTTCAGCGACTTATCAAGTAGATCTAGCGATATTTTGTCCAAATCTAGTAAAACTCATCGAATCAAGTGAGATTTCTTCCAAATCTGGCGAAATCTCACTGACTTTTCGCCGTTTTCTCGCCGGAATCTCAGATCTTGACTCCGACCGACCCGCCCGAAACCAATTGGATGTCTTATCCACCCGACCCAATCAGTTTCTCGGTCGGCAGCGGCGGGTTGATGCAGACTCCACTCGATCAGGTCGGGTCGGCCGGCGGGTTGAGCACAAACCCGACCCCCCCGACCCGTGGACAGCCCTAGTCTTATAACTCATTTGGGCTTCAAATTGAATATAGTTTTGAAGCTTTTATTCATTTATTGGCAATATTAAACATCTAAAGCTTAATGCCAAATATGATGTAATTCTTAGGTCTTTTTATATAATTTTTTTTTTTGTAAAAACCATAAAATTCTTTATCATGAAGGCCCTATTTGAATTCATTTGTATAAGCACTTCAATAAAAAAATTGTAAGCAAGGCCGATTCAAGGGATTTTGTGGCCTAATGAGACATTTAAATTGAGGCTTTTATATATTTAAATTTTATTAAATATTTTTTTACTTAAAATCTATTCTTCTAAATTGTTTAGATGAAATTTTTGTTTTTATTTTTTTTTTTTATATATTTAATTTCTTGTTCATTTTGAGTTATCAATTTTTTTTTTTTAACTTTTTTTGAACTTTCACCTACTTTTTTTTTTTATTGTATATCGTGTTCATTGCTAGTAACAAATTATCTAGAGAACCCTTTTGATATGTGATTAATTTTTCAGAAAACTAAATTAATTTTTTTGTTAAATAGTATATAGATATAAATCTACAAATATAAATTTTTATTAAAAAGAAATGAGTGGACGGTGGTCCACTTACACTTTCCTAATTTTTTTCCTTTTCCTTTTTATTTTTATTTTTTTATGTGCACCTTTGATAAACAATTTCTTTTAAGTAATGCTAGGGACACCAAAAAAAGTCACAATAATTATACAAAATCCCTAAATTAACATAGCAAAAGATTTAAATCAGAGATTGTGGTGGGCCCAATGTGTGAGTTGGCACTTTATTTTAGAAATGTTGCGAAACTATTGTGATATTTTGTTGTGTCATAACATACTCTCTTGTTTTTAATCTATTGGGCATAATAATTACTTTTATAGATATAGAAAATTTCAATTGGTTAAAATTTGGGGGTCTTGTTCCACTTGGAAGCATTAGGCGACGGACTAATTGGCATAGTGATAGGGCTGGCCCTGATTGTAAACAATCCACCATATGGATTACATTATGAATTATTCTAAGACCACAACTAATTCCACACCTATTTTTCACAACAATCTTATGTGGCATAATGAGACTAAGATCTACGACATTTTTTTCACCACTCACAATTAGTCATATTGAATAGTTGGGAAAATTGGTGTGGAATTGGTTGTGATCCTAGAATTTTTCTTATATCCTATTTAAACACATATTTAAGTACCATATCGATTTAGTGGTTTTTGGACGGAAATATACCACAAATCAAGAACTTAATTATAGGGTCATGACTCATGACCTCGACAAGTACTAATTTTATTAATTTTTTTAAGGTATTAGTTACAAAAGAATAATAAATGTGTGTATACGCTAATTTGATTTTTTAAATAGTTAAAGCTTAATTGGTGTAGTGTTGGTTCCCATAAATAAATAAATAAATAAATATAAAAGTTGGGGTGTCGGTGCTGGTGGTGTTCTAGGAAGAAGCTGTTTTATTCATTTAAGTTTTGGGGTTCTTTTACTTAACTTTTTTTTTTTTTTTTTGATAGAATTTACTTACATCTTTTAGGTAAACCGTAAATGAATGAAACGTTCTTTTTTGGATTCAAATCAGAGCTGATCTGATTCTCCAAAAAAAAACAAAAACAAAAACAAAAAACAAAAAATTCTGAGCTGATCTCACTTTGGTCCAAATACTAGTGACTATACGCCAAATGTCAAAATCAAAACATGCAAGTGATGTATGCATTTTGCATGTACCAACGCAACTACCGACGCACATTCCACAATTTACGTATTGTACACCACATGTCACATGTGCCAAGTTGCCAAACCCACCGTTTTGTCTTACCACGAACAAACCCCTTAAGATGAAACAAATAGTTTTACCACTAATTTGATTCTCAAAAAAAAAAAAGAGTTTTTTTTACCAATAATTTGAACTCTCTTGTAAATACAAGACTCCTGGCCATTTCATATATATTGTAAACGGGGATATACCACAAATTAAGAGCTTAATTATTGAACCATCAACCATGACCTTGACAAGTAATTATAATTATTTTTTAAAACATAAATAACAATTACAGTCTTTTTGTCTACCATATTCATCAAACAAGTAATTATAATAAATGGATTGAGATTCAATATTTTGTTATAACCACTAATCACATGAATGCTAAAATTTTAAAAGTTGTGCATAGTCCATACACGTTTTCCAATTTAAATCTACTCAGCAAATACAAAATTTCTGGAATTGCAATTTTTGCTTTCTCAGCTCGAGCCATTGCAGTGAAAAATTTGAGGCTGTCTGTGGGTACCTAGGAGATCCTCTATTGTGATCGCTAATTGCCTCAAATTTGTCAAATAAATCTTTGAACGGAGGTCCTTACTAGTCTGTAGTATCAAATTCATCGAATGGCTTTTCTTTTGTGGTAAACCGCTGAACATGGATTGAGACTCAAATAGCACTTCTCCCAAGTGACACTTATTTTCTCCCTAAAAGAATGAGAAGGATGAGGTCCTAATCATAATTTCAAAATTCAGTTAAGTGCATATGCAACTTATCAATAATTAAAAGGGAAAATTAGGGGGGTTAAGGCTGAAAGAGAAATTCAACATCAGTATAGCACATTGGATCAGGAAATCTGAGGAAAACTCTGATCCAACCTCACTCAGTTGTCATCCTACTTCCAAAAATCCTGGAGCATGTGATCATTTGAGCTATACGCCTAGCAGCGTAAGTCCTAATCAACAGAGTAATAGGATCTGACAAAAAGAAATGTAAAATGAAGAAAGATTGACTCAAGTGAGACTGCCACAAAAATACTGTCTTCCATAATTTGTAAATGAAGATACATGTCATAAGCCATTTAAACCGTTCCTTCCAGCACCATTGGCAAAAAGATAATCAAACTGAATTGCACCCGTAGATAACGCAGCACAAATACACTTTAAATAGTTCCCACACTTCAACGAATCAATATGTTCCTCATGTTGAAAGGAGGCACATTGGAGTAGCCAAAATTTGCCCATCACTGGGCTGATTCCTCGTGCAGTAGTACATACTCTCGGCTACAAAAACCAATATATATATAAACAAATTAAAATGATGCGACATTAACTATTCAGATTAATACAGTAAGGTCAAGAAATCATAACAGCAGCAGAACACAAGAAATTCTTAAGTGTAGTGATTCTAAAAAAATTCTCACAGTTCAATACAATACTCACTTGACAGCCAATGAATACATCAATTTTCCAACCACCACCAAAGGTCTCCCAATAAATATGTACTAATTTTGAAAATTTGCTTCACAAAATAGTTCTACTTTGATTGGTTTTTTTTTTTTTTTTTTTTAGTACACAGTAAGATTATTCACAAGCAGGCCTATCAGGCAGAAATGCTCAAACTTATTCACACATCAGAATCCAATATAAAGAGCTCAACACTCTTTTATCCAGTCTTTACATATTCCGAAGCTGCTCATTCTAGTTACTTCTTTCTATAAAAAAAATAAAATTTCTGAACAAGAAAACGATTAAAACTGTCATAACTCATAACCGCACACACAAATAAGGTCACAGGAAAAACCAGTTCTGGAAGAAAAGGAAGAGAAGGGAGGGGTAGATTGAACCTACAAAGGTTTCTGGAAACAAGTGCTCACTGTTTACAAGAAAAACATGCTTTTGGGGTCATCACGGAAAGAATTCCTTTGGCTGAAAAGCCACAAGAATTGCTATCTTTATCTCTTATAAAGGCGATAGGAACCTTTTTTCTAGGAAACAAATTATTGCTTATAATTAACACCATAAATCTTTATGTTATCCTATGGCCAAGAAAGATTCAACTTTGCTTAAGCAACAAAAACGAAATGTATTCAACATTTTCCAAATATCCTTATTCCTCTGGTTTTACATAACAATATGACCAAATTCATCTTCTAAGAAAATCAAACCCCTAAAATTTAAGGTGAAGGAAATCAGGAGTTCCTTTACAAGTCCAAAACTACCAATATAACTACTAAATGAAAAATGAAACTCATCAATCCCATAAGAAAACAACCGTTTGCAAACAAACAGTACTATTTGTTATTAGAACCATTGCAAATAATTTTTTTCTGCTTGGATGAACTCCAATGATAAAATAACACTCAACTCAGGTACCCTCATGCTGCACAATATTATATAGGATTTGACATGCGATGAACTAAGTTTTACTTCCCTTTTCTTTACTTTCAAGAACAAACCCCAACTTTGTTGTGTGAATGTGAGAAAGATGGGCTGCATTACATTTAAAGGGAGCATCATAATTCATCACTTGAACTTTACATGTTTTTAGATTCCACTCAATTAATTAGCTGTGATCACAGACATCTCAATTTCAATATCCCCCCTCTTTTTTACGGTTTGAATTTTCCATCAACACCCACCCAGCTTCTGTGATAAAAATCCAAATGCAAACCAAAACAAGATTTGTTAGCTTACAGTTATTGGATAGTCCATAGTAAAACCACAAACCTACAGCTGAAATTTCATACTTCCCCGGGTACAAATACGAATAGATGACTTGATATTGTTGAAGAGACTCAAAAGAGCTGACAGTATGAGAGTCACAAGTCACAACAACCCATATTTAGACCAAGAATTACCTGAATATTTCAAAGAACATCACCACATCTAGACACAGGAGTTACCTTTTCCACCTTAATCTATTCAGCAGACTATGTTCCTATTACTAAATACGGAAGAAAAACCCGGGGGGGGGGGGGGGGGGAACCAATGTTTTCCTTCAATTAGAAAAAAAAAAAAAAAAAAAAAGAAAAAAAAAAAAAAAAGAAAAAAAAAAAAAAAAAAGAAAGTTGTAGAGATTACAAATCTTACATGAAAATGGATGAACTCTTTATTTGGACCATCTTAGAAATGGGGGCAAAAAAGTATAACGTGTTTTTATGAAAATATCAAATCATGTTGAAAAAAATCAAGTCACAAACCTAACACATTAAAACATACATTCACATTCAATTGCAAATTTCATCATCAAATTGAATAAAATAATACTAAATGTGATCAAAAGCATATATTAAATGTTAATTAGTGGCCTACCTACTATTACCAAATCTAACAGTGTCTTTTTCTATAAGTTCATAATAGCGTTGAGGTTCAACAGCATTATCCTGCAAACACAAGAGAACATGTTACACAAAATTGCTATAAAAGACGAGTGAATTTCAATTAGTTAACACTATTTACACCAAAAAAACAAGAAACAATATATATATATATATATATAAAGAAATGGAAACAAGAAAACAATATGAGCAACTTACATTAATATAAGTTTTATTTGTGCTTCCAAGGTCCATTAAGTAAGGCCTGCCATGGTAAAAAAAAAAAGGCCCTTAGATATTAGATTGAAGATATTCCGATTACCAAAAAAAAATCTCTATCCAATGAGTTAAAGTAATCACAAATCAGTTTTCAGTTTTAGTCTTACCTTACTTGCCTTGATACTGTACCATCAGGTTGCTCCTTTTCCACTTGTCTGACAATTTAGGGGGCAAAAGTTAAAACAGTGTTCAAAAATGCCGATTAAAAATATGAAACTGCTGAATATGAATATACCTGAATTGAATAACAGCATGTTGCTTGCTGCAGGATGGGTGGTCTGTTGGAATGTCTGCCACCCTCCGTTCCCTCCCAAAAAGATAACAACTTTGACGATGTATATAAAGGGGTTCTGTTGAAGATGTGAACTTCTTAGAGCGCATAAATATTACAAGGAACTATAAAAACTTTTTTTGATCAATAAGAATATTTATCACAAACATAAATTAATAATGCAAGAAGAATGAAAGGACTTATTACATGCAAAACAAGAAAATATCTTAATGAAAAAATGTGCTTGCATCATATGGAACATCATCAAACACAAAGTTGTCATTGAAAAGAAAATGGAATAAAGGATTAATCCTTTAAGGCTAGGAGAAACTAAAATTGACCAGTCATATAACTATCTTCTTAGGGAAAAGATTTTTTTTTTAGTTACAATTTTAAATAATGAAGTTTAACCCCATTTCACAGATGTTAGTAGTATAAGATACATACATGTGCTTTCCGTTTATAAAAAAATAATAAAAAAAGATAATTTTCAATATAGATGTTCCCTTAATTATGAGAATATAATTATAAAAAATTTTAGTGATTGCTATTATGTCTCATCCACAGGAAGGACTTTTTTTATTTTTTTTATTTATTTTTTATGACAAGGAACCCCCTCAAGGTATGGGCCAGTGGGACCACCCCACCCCTGAGGGGCAAACCCCAGATGCCTACACACCCCCATTGAGCAGGCATTGGGTAGATTGCAAAATGCCTCAGCTAGGAGTTGAATTAGAGACTTCTGGGTTTACAGTTAGTCCAAGAACTCTCTCTTACCGCTGAAGCACCCCCCGAGTGGGGGCAGGAAGGACATTTTAAAATATTTCGAGAGAATTTTCAAACCTTGATAACTTTAAGGGAAAATTCTTAGAGAATCCTGGAGCACGGAGAAATGGTGCTCTCTCCTCTCACATTTATGGTGGACCCCATCATGAATTTAATGAGTGGACCCTACCGTAAATGTGAGAGGAGGGAGCACTATTCTTTGTGCTCCGAGAGTACCTAAGAATTACTCGACTTTAAGTGACTAAAACTGAAAACCTGCCCAACCAAGAAAATGACACATTTCTGTTCGGAACAAAATAAGTATCTTATGGTGCAAGAAGGGAAGCAAGAACAAGGAGAGAGCACTTGGAAACTTGCATATATAAGCTATATAAGACTTACCATTCAGCACTTCGCCACCCTTGAAAACATAAAGTCGCCATCTTACATCAGGTTTTCGAGCCTCTGGGGGTTCATTGAACAGAAGTGTCACACCTGACAAAGTAACACCCACTTAGAAAAGGATAAAAAATTTAAGGTAAAAACCATTTTTACATCCAATTGAACAATTGAATCAGAAAGTCCTTCGCTACCAAGCAAACAACACAATGTGAATAGTGTATCAAATTCTAGGAAATAAAAAATCACCTTTGACTCTATTGGTTTCTGCAGCAAGCTTTCCTGATAACTCGAATGAAGGTTTTTGCTGCAATAAACATAACAATGATTAAGCGATGCATATCCTTTACCCTTTTTTTTGGACTTGGCACGACCAGAATGTTTCTCTCTTGCCTCCAACCATTTCTGTGGGAACTCCTATGTCGGGTGGGTGATCTTTCTCTTCGAGATGGACTCCTCCTATGAGGAGACGTCCGCCCCTAACTGAGATTCTGAATGATTGGATACATCACGCCCCATACTTGATCCACAATGTACTACCTACTGAAAATAAGTTCAACATAAAGTCACATAAATTCAACCATTACCCATCAAAACAACATGACACATACATAACATAAGTTTCCAACACACAATTGAAGCTTTGTGCATTGGGTACACTATTAAGTTTCAACTCAAAAAAAAAGAACCCCAAAAGTATATATTTCCAAAATTTTGAACACACTATTTTCCATTGCACATTGGTTGTTAGCTAAAGTTATCAATCATTTTGCTTTCGAAAACAAAATCATAATTATGTGGGCTTACATCACCTAAGCCATAAAGTTGAACTAAGACCTAACTAATCCATCACTACATTTCTAAAATCACTGTAAAATGAAATTATAAAACAAATAACCTCAAAATTCATTTTGAATATTACCCTACATTCATTCTCTCATCCCCAATGTCGGAAAAAAAAAAACACATAAATTACGAATTTAAAACCCTAAGGGCTTAGGCTCCGTTAGTTTGGACAGAAAATTCCAAAAGAAGAAGGAAAGTATTTAGGGAAAATGAAATGTTGTGAGGAAAACAAAGGAGCGAAAGAGAAAAATTTACCGAGTGAGAGGAGAATCGGAGTGAACTCGCCAACTCGGTGGTGATACTGAATACTGATAGGGTTTGGGCTTCGTTGTTGTTTGTATTGTATTTTGTATGTGTGTGTTTTCACAGTGATTGAGAAGAGGGGTTTTGGGGGAAGGCTAGAGTGTATACACAGTTTTAGTGGGCTTCAGTCCAGTTGGATGTTGAGACCAATGGGCATTGGCCACGTGGGAAACGGCTTGGAACGTGTTCTACTACCTACTCGTAGCAAACTCCTCCTCCCTCTCAGTCGGGTAAAGGGTGGGTTTCTCTTCTTCTTTTTATTTATTTATTTATTTTACGGGGNGCTAGGTAAGGGGTTGGGAGGATTCAACCCCCAGATGTGCCCCACCCAAGGGGTGGACATGCTGGTTGCCCTATAGGCCATTGGCCTTTACCCATTTAAAACAACAAACTTTGCACCGTGATAAGACTGCTCAGAATTTAAGGATAACAAAGACCTGCTTTGGCCACAACTTGTGTTCAGGTCAACAGGGTAAGTTAGCATAGATAACCAAAAGATAAACCATAATCTTGGCATTATGACAAAAAGCAATAACCAAGCTAAATGATACCTTTTCCTTTGCTTCCAAGGCCTCCTGGGCAGCCTTCATCTTAGCTACTGAATCATTCTCATTATTCCTGCACAAGCAGCAAGCAACCACCAGTCAAAAGCTATGTCAAGGCTGACGCAGGGCAAGACCAAAACCAAAACCAAGACAATGAATAAAAGATAGACAACTGTCAACACCAAAGCCTGCTTGGTGCCAGCAGTCAGCACTAAGCAAGAAAGAGGACTCTAAGAATTTAATACAATACGAATAACCAAATTAACTACTAATAACTTAAATATAATTGATCAATAAAAATACAATTGACATGAAAATTATATAAGAATATATAAATAAATATTTCCTTGCACTCTCAGCATCAAAGACTGATTTCAATAATAGTAGTGCACTCTTAATCTTGAGAAAGATGAAAGAATAAAAAAGAAAAAGAAAAGTAAACAAAGACAAAGTTAAGTCTATTAACTCAGATTTAATTTACTTATGCTAAAAGGTGAAATTCAAAAGGCATTTTTGGTGCAATTGAAGCAAACTCAGATCCTTGAACTACAGAGCAGCAAATTACATCTCTTACTTTACATTTTTTTTTTAAGGACATCAGTTAAGTGATTCTTAAGATTTGCTTCAGAAAGTTCTTTTTCTTTTGAAGCCAAATCCTTCAAAATTCTTGTAAAATCTCATTTCATAAATTTATTCTTTCTGTTATTTGCAGCTGCTGTGATTTTTATTAATTTTATTGTTTATCAACTATACATGACGCTTGTCCCTTGTTGGCAGGGAAAGAGAGAGCTGAAATCCAGAACCAAGGGTTTAAGACATAACTATGATGATGAAACTGAAAATTTCACATAACAGGGAACACTATGCATAAATTCCTTTTCTTTCTACATCAATTTAAAAAGAATAAATACATCACAAATACAAGGAAAAGATGGCATTACTCCAATGCAAAATTCAACATTTCCATCACATCATAAACTGATGAAAGCTTAGTCAATAAAATGGGGCAGGTTGGTCAGGCTGCAGCTTTTCAAGATTTAGGAATGAGAGAATCTCGGCAGTGTGCTGCTTCTTTAAAATCTTCCTAAACCCACTATGAAAGTAACTAAATACCAAAGGTTGCAGGGTAGCCTCTGCTTTTTGGAAGCAAAAGCATTTATGAAAGGATAAAGTTTAACTACAAAATTGATTGTAGCATTAGGCTACAATCTTACTCAATAAAATAAATATTAGTACATATTTTAAAAATCTAACCGTTGAATTTCATGTTTTTTTACGCTCTTTGTATGCATATAAAATTTTGTGTCAATTGGATATTATTTACTATATGATCTATAAGTTAATATTTTATGCATAATTTTAAATTACAAAAACTTGCAATTTAAATAATTTATTGATGACATAACTATTGATCTTTAATTTTCTAGAAATTTTGCAAGTATGGAGAATATAAAAAGAATATGTCATCCAATGGTGGATTTGTCAAAATTCACCTCTAATAAAAAGATATTGAATAAGATTGTTACCTAAGACTACAACAAATTTTGTAGTTAAACTTTGTCATTTTTGAAAAAGCTGGCCCTACACCTTGGTAACAACATAATGATTCCAATGGACTGTACCAATCAACATACACCTAAAGTATATAATATGGCTAAAATACCAAGTTACAAGATTACTTTGGACATCATAAGTGACTTCTTTGTTTTCTACTTTTATTTTTATTATTATTTTTTAAATTCCTCACCTTATATCATTAATGTTTCCACAAAAGTAAACTCTAAACTAGAGATAACAAGTTCCTTATTGAAGCTAAGTGAAGAGTTTGCAATTCATCAGCAGCTTACCGCTCTTCAGATCCTCTTAAGTCTGTCACCTGAAAAGGTTTAACCAATGATATCCCAGTCAGTCACTTTATAAAAATGCAAAGAAAAACACTATCCACAAATATGCATAACTAATCATACGCTCAAAAATCAAGAATCATAATTTCCGAAATACTTTGATTGTTAAATTTAGTTTTGACCTATGACTATGAGCATCGGAGAAATGCATGTCAAAATTAAAAGAATAAATAAATTTACAGCTCAGAGGTCAAGCTGAAATTAATCTGGAAACTCTAATTTAATGTTTCCAATTTGAACTCATTAAACTTGTTCTAATATGAATTACATTTATGATAAAATATTATTTCCTAGTTTCACAACAAAAAAAATTAAGGCACCATTAAACCTTTCAGTATAACAGGCATGCTTCTACTTTAATCCTATTTTCTTTACAATCTCTCCCAATTGCCTACCTTCTTGTGGGTAGTTAGATTGGGGAACAAAAACTATCCATTCATAAAATCAGGTGACATCATCCAACTGACTAGAAGGTCCTATATAGTCTACTAGTAACACAGTAATTGCTCCTTACTATGAATTGAAGTCCACAAGAGCATGAGTTCAACTCAGATCTAAATTATACAGGTAGTATCCCTAAAAAAGTCAACATATAAATAGTAATATAATGAGTTTTGTGATGACCCATGAAAACGAATGTTCAGGAATCAAGGGTCATCTGCAAAATAACTTTTGCCATCTTACAATGAAAAGCAAAAAAAATTCTTGCATTGGTTTTCCTGAAGTGGAAAATATCATAAGAAAACAACTAAATGAGGAAAGACATTTGAAGGGGTGGATATCACAGACACCTCGTCACGATCTCTGGAATCAGCAGCTGGTTGAGGTGATTGAGATCTGTGCCTGCTCTTGTGATGACGATCTAATGGAAAAAAAAAAACACATAAATTACGAATTTAAAACCCTAAGGGCTTAGGCTCCGTTAGTTTGGACAGAAAATTCCAAAAGAAGAAGGAAAGTATTTAGGGAAAATGAAATGTTGTGAGGAAAACAAAGGAGCGAAAGAGAAAAATTTACCGAGTGAGAGGAGAATCGGAGTGAACTCGCCAACTCGGTGGTGATACTGAATACTGATAGGGTTTGGGCTTCGTTGTTGTTTGTATTGTATTTTGTATGTGTGTGTTTTCACAGTGATTGAGAAGAGGGGTTTTGGGGGAAGGCTAGAGTGTATACACAGTTTTAGTGGGCTTCAGTCCAGTTGGATGTTGAGACCAATGGGCATTGGCCACGTGGGAAACGGCTTGGAACGTGTTCTACTACCTACTCGTAGCAAACTCCTCCTCCCTCTCAGTCGGGTAAAGGGTGGGTTTCTCTTCTTCTTTTTATTTATTTATTTATTTTACGGGGAGGGTGTTTGTTACCGTACAAGGGGAATTTTTTTTTTTTTTTTTTAATTTTTGGATTTTTTTTAATTATCGTTTTTTTTAGAAAATAAAGTAATAAAATTAATTTTAAATTTAAATTAAAGCAAAACATCAGTAATTTTGGTAATTTCAGGCATGTTTGATACATGTATTTAAACACATATTTTTAATTTTTAAACAACATTACACATATTTCTATATACTTTTTCACCCACACGTATTTTCAAAAAATACAAACAACATTACCAAACGGCTCCTTAACTGCAACATACCAGAAGTTTGAATTTGAGTGTTTTAAAATTTAATAGCAACATAACATCGTGCACCCTTAGCACGATGATTACTCTACAAATATAAGAACTTGTAAAGTATGAGGTGTGGGGTGTGAGGGAAAGAATCGGGATTCAAGTTTCTAAAAGGGAGCTTCACACATACACACTTAGATTAGGCTAGAGTAGAATTTTACCTTAGAGCAAACGTTACCAAACAACTCCTTAACTGCAACATAACGGAAGTTTGAATTTGAGTGTTTTAAAATTTAATAGCAACATAACATCGTGCACTCTTAGTACGATAATCGCTCTACAAATATAAGTACTTGTAAGGTGTGGGGTGTGGGGGGTAAGAGTCAGCATTTAAGTTTCTAAAATATAGTTTCATACATACACACTTAGATTATGCTAGAGTATAATTTTACCTTAGAGCAAACGTTACCAAACGGCTCCTTAATTGCAACATAATGGAAGTTTGAATTTGAGTGTTTTAAAATTTAATAGCAACATAATATTGTGCACCTTTAGCACGATGATTACTCTACAAATATAAGTACTTGTAAGGTGTGGGGTGTGAAGGGTAAGAGTCAGGGTTTAAGTTTCTAGAAGGGAGCTTCACACATACACATTTAAATTAGGCTAGAGTAAAATTTTACCTTAGAGCAAAAAAAAAAAAATAATAATAATAAAATAAAATAAAGGACTAAAATGAAATAAGACAAACTTAGAAGATTGAAATGAAAAACAGGGAAACTTAGAGAGTGAGTTTTGAAATTTGGAATTTTCTATTTTACATAATTGTTTTTTCAAAAATACACATGTCAGATTATCTATTCTACACTTTATTTTATTACAATATCATTTTTTATTGATTTTTTAATTATTTTTTTTCTTTACATGCAATAACCATTATCCACTTTAAACTTGTTATTAGAAAAATGAACATAAGCTTATAATGTTGGAGCCTTGAGCTTCTTAGCATTTTAAACTTATCACATAATAGATGAAGATAATCTAAGTTTGTTGTTAACATAACTCACAAGTTTTTCTTTCCTAATACAGATTTAGCATGTAAATTTCATTCCTACTAACACATTTTACTCAAGATAAACCGAATAAGTAGCCAAAGTCTAAACACGCCATTTTGTTGTATTAGTCTTACAAGCCGACAAATTCTTAATAAAATTGGTAAGACTAAAATGTCTAGTAAAATTGGTCATGAATAGAGACCTAAAAGCACTATTTTAAAAATTGAATTGGACCGACTAGTTGAATCAAGAACCAAAGCCAAAACTAGTTTGACAAAATCGGAGAAAAATTGATGGTTGAAACGTGAGAACCATTGGTTCAACTAATAAAAACCAAGAACTGACTTATTTTCTGTTCTTTGACTGTTTCGATTTTTAAAACCATACTTAAAAAGCTAAATGTCCAATGACTTATATGTGTTTACTTTGAAAATTGACCCATCATTGTCAATCTTATTTTTTAGATGGAATGCAAACAAATGATTAGAGAGTGATAGACCCATTTCACAAAAAATCCTACCAGATTTGAGATTTGTGAGTCGTCCTAGTTGCAAGTGTGACTGCCAAAAGCTGTTATCCACAAAATGGCCAGATATGGGAAATTGGGAACTACAATAGGTTATAATGTATATGATTGAATAATGAAAGAGGTCTTTCTCTACACTAATAATCTTATTGTGGAGATAAAAACTAGACCATAGTTATAAAAGGTGCTCTTATCTCTTTGTGCTAAAAATCATTCTAAGGGTTCGTTTGGAATTCGCTTATTTTACTGAAACTGAAATTTTTTTATTGAAGGTACTGTAGATAAAGGTAAAAGTTAGCTGAAACAGTACAGCAAAACTCATGAATAGTACTAAAAAATGCAGTGGGACCCATAGCATTTTTTGGTACTATTCATGAATCTCACTCTATTATTTCAGTTAATTTTTACATTTATCTACAACACTTTCAGTAAAAAGTTTTTAGTTTCAGCTAAATAAGCAGATCTCAAATAGACTCTAAGAACATTCACAGCAATGGAGGTATATTGCTATATTTCTAAAATTTAGCTCCACAATCACAAAATTCTTGCCGCAGCAGTGGAGCTAAAACTAAAATTTTTAGCTCCACAGCTACAATGCACATCTATCTTTAGATGTGCACTGTAGCTCACATCTAAAAAAAAAAATGTAATTTTTTATTAGACTTCTCTCTCCTCTCTCATTAAATAATCCTTTCCTATTTTCTTTCTCTCTCTCTCCGGCTTCTGTTCTATCTTTTCTCTTCCTCAATTTTTTCTTTTTCTCTCTAGCTCGCCGTCCACTCATCTCCCTCATCCCTCAGCTCGCCGGCCAGCTCCCTCATTACCGATTTGTTCTGCCGACCCACCCCATGCCCCATCGCCGAGTCAACGTGGTTCCCAAGTACCCGGATGGGTTACCGTTGTTTTCTCTGTTGGCAAGCTGTGAAGGCAACCTGGTTTTGATGGGTGGGTGGGCGGCACGATGAGAACAAGAACGCGTTGGAATCGGCGTGGGTGGTGGGGGTGAATGGTGGATGATTGTGCTGTGCTATGCTGGTGATCGGAATGCTTGCTCATGGTGGGTTTTTTTTTTTTTTTTTTTTTTTTTTTTTTTTTTTGCTGCTGTGGACTGGTGGTGGTGGTGGATGATTGTGTTGTGCTGTGTTGGTGATCGGAGTGCTTGCTCGTGGTGGGTTTCTTTTTTTTTCTCCTGCTGTGGACTGTTGCTGGTAGTGGTGGTTTTTTTTTTTTCCTTCTGTTGTGGACTGGTGGTGGTGGTGGTGGTGCATGATTGTGCTGTGCTATGCTGGTGATCGGAGTGCTTGCTCATGGTGGGGTTTTTTTTTTTTTTTTTTTTTCCTGCTGTGGACTGCTGGTGGTGGTGGTGGTGGTGGGGGTGGTAGTGGTGGTGGTTGTGACTGTGGCTGTGGTTGTGGCTAATGGTAGAGTGGGTTGTGGGTGGTGCTGTTGATTTTTTTTGGGAGTGTGATATATTATTTTATTATAGTGGTTATATTATTTTATTGTAATGTTTATATTATTTTATTGTGTTAAAAGCTAAAATAGATCCACTGCTGCAGCACGTATGTAGGTACAATAGATAAAGTGATTTTTGGTGTAGCTAAATAGCTAAAATTTTGTCTTCACTGCTGTGAATGCTCTAAATGCTAACAAGTAAAGTTAGTTATAGAAGTGAATGAAATACTCATGCATTTAATGATTTTTTTTGGTAAAAGAAAAGGTGTGGGAGGGGAGGGCGGTATCCAAGAGAGTCAATTTTGTAAATCATTTCAATTTGGTCAAGGGAATGATATATTTCGGCACAGGCTGATATCGGTGTACCGTTTCAAAATTATTGTTATTTATGTAAATATATATAATCAAATATAATGTTAGTTATTTTCATTAATATATAAAAAATAATTTTATTAATAAACACTACACATCTTAAAAACAATTTACAAATTTAATATATTTTTTAATAACAATTGAACCATTAATATAATTTTGTATTTATTTTTATGCATAACATGCATAATATTGGCCCACATCCTTTTATCAAAAATAAAAATAAAAATAAAGCCCAACCCTTTTCCCATTTTATTTATCTTTTTCTTTGAGAGATAATTATTATATACTATTAATCTCGTAGTTCGAACCCTTTCCCCCTAGACCCCCAAGCACTTTGTGCATGGAGAGGTGTTAATTCAGTTATAAGGCCCTTAACCCATTCTATTTATCTTCTTCCAAACGTATTTTCCCCTTAGTTTTAACTTTATTTTTATTTCTTTTCTCAAAAAAAAAAAAAAACCGTGACCAATGGCTTGAAAGTTGAAACCTCTCCCCCCACACTTATTTCTTTAAACCTTTTGTTTTTTCTACTGCACACCTAATGCCTAGGTAGTTGCCTACTAACGTAATTCCAATTTCTAAGACTCAGCATCTCTAATAGTCTCTCTAAAGCCATCTTTGGAGAGCAAACCCACAAAATCAGCTCCAACAACCTCTTTAAAATGCAAAAAATAGAATAGATTAGCTATAGTGCTCTCCACACCTGCAGTTTTACTGTTGCTTTCTAAATGAATTTTTATGACTAAATTATTTAGCCACTCTCTCTCTATTGATTAAAATATTCAACCACTTTATCTTTTTCTCTGTGCAACCACTCTCTCTTTTTCGCTGTATACAAACAGATAAAAGAATGGTTGGAAGAGTGGAAAAGAGGGAGGATAAAAAATGGTGGGAGGATAGAAAATATTTTATTTTTTTTCATTTTTATTTGGTTGGGAGTGGAAAAGTTGAAGGATGGAAAAAATAAGTTTGAATAAATTTACTCATATACCATTGTTAAAGAATAATACCCAATTAAAACAAAAAAGTGACAAATAACCTCAAAAAAGAACAATCACCCAAATTTATTAAAAAAAAAAACATGTCCAAAAAAAAATCACGTCTAGTTTAAAAAAAAAAAAAAATCATGCCTAGGCCTTAGAAAATCAAAAGAAAAAAAAAAAAAGAATAGAGAAAAAGAAGAAGAAGAGGCAACGTTAAATGCATGCCTAGGCCTAGAAAATCAGAATAAAAGAAAAAAGAATAGAAAAATAAAATAAAAAGAAGAGGCAACATTGCCTTAAAAAAAAAAAGGCAACGTTATTTACTGCATAGAAGAGAAGAAAAAAAATAAAGACATCTTGAAGAAGCCCATGTGCACATGCATATGGGCATTTTTCTCAATCAAGAAAAAATTCATCCCAACTTAGTTTTCTCTCTATTTTGGTGGGCTCGGGGAGAAAACATTTGGACCCCACCATTTATTATCCTTCCTTCCTATCCAACCAAACACACTCCAAAAAAGTTTTCATTTCCATTTTCTCTCCAAAGTTTTCCATCCACTTTGTTTTACCTCTAAATAAACACACCCTTTGTGCATGAGGAGGTGTCAATTCAGCTACAAGGCTCTTGACCCATTCTATTTATCTTCTTCCAAACATTTTTTCCCCTAGTTTTAACTTTATTTTTATTTTTTTCTCAAAAAAATAAAAAATAAAAAACACACTCGTGACCATACGCTTGAAACCTCTCCCCCCATACTTATTTCTTTTAACCCTTTTGTTTTTTTTCTACTACACAACTAATGCCTAGGTAGTTGCCTACTAACGTAATTCCAATTTCTAAGACTCAGCATCTCTAATAGTCTCTCCAAAGCCATCTTTGGAGAGCAAACCCACAAAAATCATCTCCAACAATCTCTTCAAAATGCAAAAAATAGAATAGATTAGCTATAGTGCTGTCCACACCTGGAGTCTTACTGTTGCTCTCCAAATGAATTTTTATGACTAAAATATTTAGCCCCTCTCTCTTTATTGATTAAAATATTCAACCCCTTTCTCTTTTTCTCTATGCAACCACATTTCTTTTTTTGCTGTGTACAAATAGATAAAAGAGTAAAGAATAAAAAAGATTAAAGAAATAATGAAAAAAATAAGATCCAGATTCTCTAGATTTCCTAGGGTACTCTACCAATAGATTTCCTTAAATTCTAATCATTCTTTAATAATTTAATGGTCTAGATTTTGCTATGTTAGCATCTAGACCATTAAATCATTAACGAATAGTTAAGATTTAAGGAAATCTATTTAGTTGAGTACCCTAGGAAATTTAGAGGATCTGAATCCAAAAAAATAATATCTAATGTGATAAAGAAATGATAGAGAATTTGTTGGAAAATGTATTTGAAAATGTTGCTAGGTAAATCTGTTTACTTTCCAAATAGTGTATAAATTTGGCCAAGCTGATGGAGATAACCTTATCACTTCACACACATTATCTCGTCCACTTTCAAATTTCTTTTTCTTCTAGGTTCTCTTCCACTTTTTCTATACCGATTTCGCTCTCTCTCTCTCTCTCTCTCTCTCAACTTCAACACCAATTTTCAACTTCTAAAACTCTAGCCATAAATAATGATTCACCAGCGCCACTATTCACAACCAATCGATAGCTCCTAGTCGCAATGTAAGGAGGAGAAAGAGGCAGAGACAGATGTAAGTTCATTCCAACCTAAGGGGAGAGAGAGAGAGAGAGAGAGAGAGAGAGAGAGAGAGAGAGAGAGGCATTTTTGTGAAATTAGTACTAGTCTGGTATCTATTAACTGGCCAGATTCATGTATTTACCTCGGTAAGGCCGAAATGGACCTGGTATGACAGGTATTTAAGTTGGTAGGAAATATGTGTGTTTTTGTACCGACGTAGGTATTGGTACAGTAAATACTAGACGGTACAGTACTAAATTGACTTCCCTAGAGGCAACCTTATGCATTTAGCTAACATAAAAGGAGATAATGCACTTACTAGTATGAATCAAGGGGACTCGAACTGCATTAATCTATATATATATATATATATAACTGAAGCTTTTGAAGCTCTCACAATTTTTCATGTCAAATCATTATTTAAATAAAATTATTTTTGTTTGGTCTAAACTTAACAAGGAGTGAAATTTATTTCTCTAACAAGTTCAACTTAAACTCAAACTCATTATTATCATTTTTTTTAAACAAAATTATTTTTGTTTAATCCAAACTTAACAAAGAGTGAAACTCTATCTCTCTAACAAGTCCAACTTAAACTCAAACTCAAACGTTGATAATTTATATTTTTAAATTTGATTTAGTTGTTTGGTTCTATACAACCACTATACTTAAGGAGACCTAAATTATCACCTAAAATAATGGAATATATCTCCATCAAATGGAATAATTTTTTTTTCTAGAGCAGACAATTCTATGCATCTTACCTGGTTGGAACTAAACTCTTAAAGATTTGTGAAAATAATAGTATGATTTGAGATTTGTACTTTGTTGTTTTCGTATGTGAGTTATGGTTGTTTTAAATTGATATTGCACTGATCTTTGATCTGATATGGTTTTATTTATTTATTGGTGGTTATATTTGAGTTTGTGATTTGTTGGTAGTTATATAAAGCTGCACTTGGCAATTGCTTTGAAGCAGAAGAGTGGGGTCCGATTGAGTATTGCATCATGGCGAAACACTTTGAGCGTTAAGGGTTTTTTTAAAGCGGAGTAGAGGTATGAGCTCTTCTTATATTATTTTCTTCTCTTCTACTTCATTAAAAAAAAATATTTTATGGTTTTTCATGTATTTTTTAAATAGTAATTTTTGTACATGAACCACCAAACTCTCTTTAGCCGTTTTTTACAAGATAAAAAAGTTTGCAATAATTGAAATCATTCTTTCGAATGTAACCCATCTTTCTCTTATATTTCTCTATTGTTTAGTTATATATATTTTGTTTTGTTTCAATAAGTCTTTCAAAAGTTTTAATGTATGAATTTTTGAGTTATTTTTTTGCAGTATTTGAAACTGTCTGACAAATTTTTTTCTAAGTCATTGTATATTTAAGCAATGGCTTCTTCATCAAATTGTAACATAAATTGAAATCATCTAAGAGCAAATCATGCAATGGTGTAGTTTTATAAATTTTTTATAAAATTATTTTAGTCTTTCTCACAAATAGGTAGGTTCCCGCAACACAATACAGTTATTGTAACTAATCTAGTCATTGTAACAGTATCAACCGCTTGAAAACTAACCTAACAAACTTTAACCGCTTACATTAACTACAATACTGCATTAACTAATCATCCAAATACAACCGCACAAGTAATTTACATGAGAGACGCGCTAGTAATAAAATGGAAAAAAAAAATTCAATTCAAAATAATTTTTAGACATGAACAAAAGTTGATAATAAAAATAAGGGAAAAGCGCTCTGACACCCCTTGGACTTCAAAGTAGTGGCCAAAAGACCCCTTAAACTTTTATTTCAGCCAATTTTCTCCATAAACTTTGCATATTAGGCAAATCAAGACTTTAGTTAATTAGCTGTTAACAAACTAATGGTCAAACCCATGTGAGAGTCACGTGAACTTTAAAAAACAAATCTTTTCCTATGGATTTGAAAACCGATTGAAATTGAAGAGAAATCTAAGTTTGACTGCGAGAGAATAGAGAGATGGTGGAAGTAGACCCACCACAGTTCTTTGATCTTCTTCAGCTTTGAATGAAATATTAACCACAGACCAATACGATTAATTAAGAATAGAAATTGTACAAAAGAACACGATGATTGTGAAGCCTTAGCCAACCTTTGTCTTCTTCTTCTTGAGAGAGCAAAATTTGCCTACGAAAATCATTGCTTGTACTTCACACGGTGTCCACTTTGAGATTTTGTAAGTTTGGGGAGTCTATGATTGTGAGGGTCCAAGGAATATAAAGCCTTCACAAATAGGTCGGTTAAGGTCTTTCATATAATATTTAAATGGGTTTGTGAGCTTGTTTAATTTGTTTCATAAAAAATCACTCAGGGATCCACATATACCAAATCAAAGAATGAGATTGGCACAATGATTTGAAAAACATAGAGTAGGAAAAAGAAAGAAGAAAAAAAGAAAAAGAAAAAGAAAAACCACAATGGTGGTTGGCTGTCGGAGAGAAGATGTCACGGTGGGTCTAGTTACACCGTCTTCCTCTTCCTATCTTCTCCCTTTCTCAGTCAGACATAGATTCATGGAATTAGATTTTTTGTTTTTTAAAGTTCACGTGACTCTCACATGGGTTTGACCGTTAGTTTGTTAACAACTACTTAACAGAGGTCTTGATTTGGCTGATATGCATAGTTTATGGAGTAAATTAGCTGAAATAAAAATTCAGGGGGTCTTTTGGCCACTACCTTAAAGTTCAGGGGGTGTCATGACATTTTTCCCCAAAAATCATCATTATTCCACAATAATTATTAAAAATAGTTTGCATGATAAGCAAATAAAAAATATTTGATCACTTCAATAAGGCTGTCAATTAAGTTGTGTTTACTATTAGACATATTAGCCCAATGTAATAGGTCAAAGTCCACTCCTGCTTGTACTAGTAGTTTAGGGTTTCGTCGCCTATATATACTCATATTAAGGTTCATTGTAACATAGGTTATTGTATTACACTCTTATATAATAAAGATGTAGCCCTTAAGGGATTCCTTCGTGGATGTAGGCTGACAAGGCTGAATCACGTAACTTTCGTGTTCTCAGTGTTCCTATTCTATACTTCCCATTCTGCATCCATTCTAGTATATACAATATAGTATAATATATCGGCTGCTAATATATTTAACATGATATCAAAGCCAAACTTCGTTCTTGGCATTAAACAAACATCTCTACATAGCAAAGAAGATTCATACATGCATAGCACAAATTCACAGTGCCCCTGCTTAATTTCAGATCTAGACTCCATGGCATCATGCAACTGCCATGGCTTATTGCTGTGTCAAGATTCTCAAGCCTAAGCAATCCATGCCTCTCCCTATCAGATCTGTGCAAATCAAGGCTTCACCTAATGAAACCAACCATACAAATGTGCTCCACGGCCTTTTGCGACCAAAACCCAAGAAGCTGGTCTCCACAGGAATCTGCATGTGTCTGCACGTGCCGACCAAGATTCCAGCACTCACTCCATGCGCCACCACAAATTCTTCACTCCTAGATCATCTTCTGGACACACATGCTGCCATGAAGGCCTTGTCGTCTGTTGATCTGCGTAGCTCAAGAATCTAACCCTCATACAACAGTACACACGCCCTCATGTGCCTCCCAAAATTTTGGCCTCACCTCCATGCTTTAGTGGATAATGCATGCTCCCACACGCGCCGATGAAACGTGCTGATGTCATCAATGACGTCATCAAGTGCCACGTCAACCTTGGCTATGTCAACAGCCACGTAGCTCGCCACGTTAGCAGTGTCGCCTTGTCAGCACCACGTCACCTAGCTGACCGTTGACCCAGATCAACCCGACTCGAACCACTCGGATTTGACTAGTGAGCATTGAGCGTTGACTTTACTATTTGATTGACTTTGACTTTTGCGTTGACCTTTGACTAAAAGTCAAAATTCTCAAAAGGGCTTATCTTGCTCAGTTTTTCACGTAGATTCCAGTTTTGGACTCTGTTTCTTCATTTGAAACTCTAAAATTAGTCAATTGGCACATTCTTCATTGTGGTTTCTTCAAAGGCATTCTTCAAGGCATCTCCAAGGGATTTTCTCATGTTTATCTAACCTCAAGCCTTCATCGAGTTTCTGCCTTGAGTTTGAGGCAGGATATTAGAGATATATTAGACATATTAGCCCAATGTAATAGGCTTAAGCCCACTCCTACTTTTACTAGTAGTTTAGGGTTTAGTCGTTTATATATACTCATGTTAAGGTTCATTGTAATACAAGTTATTGTACTACACTCTTACACAATAAAGATGTAACCCTTAAGGAATTTCTCCGTGGATGTAGGCCGACAAGGCTGAACCATATAACTCTCGTGTTCTCGGTATTCTTATTCTATGCTTCCCCTTTTGCATCCACTCTAGTATATCCAACATGGTATAACACATCAGTTGCTAATATATTTAACATATACAAAGCAAGAGAGTTAGTAGAGTACCAAGGTTATTTCAATTTGCTCAGGAGAATAGAATATTTTGCTATTGGTTAATACTAGTGCTCTCTCTCTCTTTCTCTCTCTCTCTCTCTCTCTCTCTCTCTCTCTCTATATATATATATATATATATTAGTCAAAGTTTATATTATTTGTTAAAATTTAAGAGTATTTGAAATGGCACCAAGGCCTAAACAACAACTACAACAATAATAATAATAAAAAAGGTTGTGTGACTTGATATATCAGTATAATGATGGGTGGAGATACTCATACTTTTTTTTCTTTTTTTCTTTTTTAAAGTTGAATTAGTTTCCTTCCCATCTATTTACATCATTCACACACACAAAAAAAAAAG
This sequence comes from Quercus suber, assembly GCF_002906115.3. NCBI lineage: Eukaryota > Viridiplantae > Streptophyta > Magnoliopsida > Fagales > Fagaceae > Quercus > Quercus suber. The sequence continues at coordinate 214,430 of NW_027069631.1, read as the reverse complement.
AGTTTGAAAAGTTTAATTCAACTTTTCAATTTCCTTCCCATTTATTTACATTATTCATATGAGGCAAGCAAAACAAGAAAAGTTAAAAAAAAGAAAAAAAAAGAAAAAAAAAAACTTAATAAAAAAAGAAGAAGTGGGTGGAGATACTCACACTAAAACACAAAATTTTGAGGTTAGGTAAGTTTCTTCCTATCTATTTGCATCATTCATAGAAAATGAAGAGCTTGTAATTTTTTTTTTTTTGAGAAACAAATACACACACACAAGGGAGAGGGAAAGAGGTTCTAACACAAAGGTACACCACAACTTCACTCAAAAACATGGTAACTTTTAAGGGATGGTGTGACAAGTTATATTACACACAATATACTCTCTAAAGCAATGTGGGACAAAACAAGAAAGATTATAGAGTTTAATAAATAGAAGGCAGAGATATAGGGATGAGAAAGAAAATACTCACACTAGAAGATTAAATTTGAAAGTTGAATAAGTTTCTTTCCCATCTATTTGTATCATTCACACTAAAAGAATAGTTTGAGAAGTTAAATTCAACTTTTCAGTTTCCTTCCCATTTATTTACATCATTCACATTAGACAGACAAAACATGAAAAGTTAAAAAAATTAATAAAAAGAAGATTGAGAAATAGAGATGATAGAGGTGAGAAGAAGAGAAAAAAGGATCCATGTGAAATATATCAATATAATGGGTGGCTAAAGATACTCACACTAAAAGATAAAATTTAGAAGTCTAGAGATAGTCACACTAAAAGATAAAATTTAAAATTTTAATAAGTTCATTCTTATCTATTTTTATTGTTCATTCCCATTTATTTACTTCAAAGTTATGAATTCCATTCAAGTGACCATTTTGGTTTATCCATTGGAACGAAATACAGTACCGGTGTATCTTGGTGTACTGTTTTGAAATTATTGCCATATATATATTCAAAATCAAATAATAATATGTCATAAGACCACATATCATTTTAAAATAATTAAAAAAAGAAAAAAAGAAAAAAGAAAAAAGGAGAACCCATAAAAAAAAAGAGAGGAAATGGGTTAAAAAATTAAGGTTAATCACTTAGTAGAAATATATTTTTCTAGAAGAATTTAGTTAAGATATTTATACTATTTTTTTTTTATAATGTAAAAGATTTCATTTTGTTAGTATTTATGGTGGTCAGACAAATATATATAATGTAAAAAAAAAAAAAAATGATGTTAGCAAAAACAAAAAAACGATGTTATGGTGTGAGTGCAACAGTAGACATATTACCTAAAAAGGAGAGAAAAAATAATGTGTCACCCATTCAGGCTAAAATTCTTTAAAATGGACTGATTTGATTGGAATGCATTGAAATTTAAGCCAAGGTGGAACAAAGGTGTTCCAATTTTTGGTTTCATAATTGGAATGTAATATTTAAGCTATTTCGGCCAAAATGGAACAAAATTCGTAACATCGATTTACATCATTTATATTAGGAGGACAGAACAAGAGAAGGAGAAGAAGGTCACGTGACTTCATATATTAATACGATGGTGGGTGGAGATGGTCACAAAAAAGAAAAAATTTAAAGTTAAATAAGTTCCTTCTTATCTATTTACATCATTCATAGTAAATGAGGAGTTTGAATAATTAAATTCAACTTTTTAGTTTCATTCCCATTTATTTTCATCATTCAGATCGGATGGACAACACAAGAAAAGTTAAAAAGCTTAATAAAAAGAAGATAGAGAAATAGAGACAAGACGAGAAGAAGAAGAAGACCATGTGGCTTAATATATCAATATGATAGTGGGTTGAAATATTCACGCTAAAAGACACAATTTAAAAGTTGAATAAGTTCCTTTCTATCTATTTACATTATTCACAATAAATGAAGAGTTTGAAAAGTTAAATTCAACTTTTCAGTTTCCTTCCCATTTATTTACATCATCACATTAGGTGGACAAAACAAGAAAATTTAAAAAGCTTAATAAGAAGAAGACAAACACAGAGATGAGATGAGAAGAAGAAGAAGAAGGTCACGTGACTTGATATATCAATATGATGATGGGTGGAAATACACACACTAAAAGACTAAATTTAAAGTTAAATAAGTCTCATACCCATCTATTTACATAATTGGCACTAAATAGAGAGTTTTAGAGGTTGAATTCAACTTTTCAGTTTCCTTCCTGTTTATTTACATCATTCACATCAAGTGGACAAAAAGAAAAGTTTAAAAGCCTAATAATAATAATAAAAAGACAGAGAAACAAGGACGAGACAAGAAGAAGAAGAAGGTCACATGGCCTAATATATCAATACGATGGTTGGTGGAGATGAACACACTAAAAGAAAAAATTTAAAAGTTGAATAAGTTCTTTCCTATATCTATTTACATCATTCACAGTAAACGAAGAGTTTGAAAATTTAATTCAACTTTTCAGTTTCCTTCTCATTTATTTACATCATTTATATTGAGTTGACAAAATAAGAAAAGTTAAAAAACTTAATAAGAAGAAGACAAAGAAATTAACTGCTAGGACAATACGAGGCTAAATTTAAAATTTAAATAAGCTTCCTTCTCATCTATTTACTTCATTCACACTAAGTGAAGAATTTGAGAAGTTGAATTCAACTTTTCAATTTCCTTTTCATTTATTTACATCCGTTACATTAGGTAGACAAAACAAGAAATGTTAATAAACTCAATAAAAAGAAGATAGAGAAGTAGAGATAAGATGGAAAATGAAGAATAAGAAGGCTACGTGACCTGTTATATCAATATGGGGGTGGATGGAGATACTTCCACTAAAAGAAAAAATTTAAAAGTTCAATAAACTCTATCCTTTCTATGTACATCGTTCATAGTAAAAGGTGATATCACGACACTATATTGATTCCCTTGATACAAAGTCTCTAGAACAATTCAAATTGCATCTCATTAACCGCAGGTGTCAAAATAAAATCCTCAACAAGGACAAAAATGACTAATATGAATAGTAAACATAGATTGTCCACAGCAAGCACATAAATAGATTAAATAAAAGTTAAGTACATGAAAAGAAGCTATTGACTACTAATGATACAAGAAATCAGCAGTTAAGTTCTTCATCAGCATAGATGGACGATGGTGTTGGATTCATCTCTGATGAATACTTGCAATAAGACTCAAGTTAAGAAAATATACACCGGTGTGGTGTTGGTCAAAAACCCTCCGATGATTAAGTTAGAAAAGAATTTCCAAGAGGTGTCCTATCAAGAATTCAACTTGAGAGTAGTTTTTGGGGAGAAAATTGTGAGCACCTGTATGCCTTGACTTCTCTTAATTTTATAGCTACTGCCGTATTAATGAGCAATAGATCTCTGTATTTATTTGCAATGGCTAGTGTGTTACAGGTTGATATCTAGATGGACATAACTTTCTTTGTTACCGTTGTTCTGTTCGTTACTCCTCGGCTTGAATACCTTCAATAAATGCGTAAAGTACATTTGCTTCGTCAATAACTATGGGACGGTTCCAAGTTTTTTGGACTTATCAACTACAAAACTTATATACCCATGTCAATTAAAAGCCTAATTTTAACTAAAACCCATGACATAAAATCATAAACTAAACACTTCACAAACAAGTATGTTTGCCATGCAATGATCAAGGAAAAGAACCGTGTGAAGATATCTCACAAATTTTTTGGAGAGCTTGACACAATTACCCTCGTTTTTTAATGGAATATAGAAAACCAAATAGGGAAACCCCAAATTACCCCCCCCCCAAAAAAAAACCTTAAAAAATTCATAACCCTAAAAAAAGTGAAAGAAGATTGATGTGTAGTTAGATGAATGACGGTAATTTTTGATAAGATAGGGTGCCAAACATGCAAATTTTGGGACTATTGTTGTCAATTACTTAAAGAGGGAGAGAAGAGAGACAAGTGAGATCTGAAATTCAAAGCAAAATTTGAGAGTGAGAGAGACAAAGACAAGAGCGATAGAGGGATTTGAGCGTGAGAGAGACAAACGACAATGAGAGTGACATAGACAAGAGTTATCTTAGAAGTTGGGTAAAGTAATTTTTCAATTTTTTTAAATGCCACATTAGTCACAAGAGTTGAGTTTGAAGTGGAACTTGACTTTTCAAGAGTTGAGTTTTAAACTGAGGCTATATTTGGATATAAATTTGAAAGATATGTTTTGTTGACCTTCATTTCATTAAGTAAAAAGTATAAAAAAATAGAGTCAAGATGGAAGGAACCCAACGAAGGTAAGCTGGTGTTCAAACTTATCAACTTATGAAGCATCTATCCTTGCTTTAATGGACGGATTTGTCTATGCCTATCTACCAAAAGTTGGAAGAGTAGCCCTTAATGAGGGGTATGCTTCTATTTCTCGATCAAGATGGTCCTAATCATCGATAACGATCTATAAAGGCAACCACGATCACGAGAAGCATAAGCTCGATCAGGATCTATATATGTGACTTAGTCAACAGCTTCAACTGATGCTCGGCTACTCCCCATGCTACTCACTCTGCGTCAAGGTGTTGTGCCTCCACTAACTCTGCTACTTGCTCAAATGTTGCTTGAAGGGAATAATGAAGAATTCATATGTTCTCAATGCGAAGAATGCATCGTAACATAAAAAATATACATATTTGCTTCCCAGGAAAAAGAGAATCTCAGTGATCCAACAATGGAGCCCATTGTGTGCTACGAGTGAAGCAAATAATAAATGAATAAGATCAAATTAACTTGTATACGAATATATTTCACAATAGTAACTATGTTAGCTTAAATCCTCCTTAGTTTGACACGTACTATAAATTTCAATGCTTGAGAAAATTAGGGACCATGTGGAAAGTGGGGAACATTATGCATAAAAATGGGTTTGACTTACCTCCAGTACTTTTTAAAAAGAGAATTTGTTTTTGTTTTGATAAGAGACTACCACATCACCCACTAATTAAATAAAAGGTAGAAATTAAAACTTACTACTATTTACCATTATATATTTAAAACAAAAATGACATATTTAGTTAAAAAAAAAAAAAAAACCAAAAGTAAGCCAAATCCCCATAAAAAAAATATTTCAATAGCATTACAAGACCAAGATACAAGTGATTTGATGTTAAAAAGGCATAACGAAGGTGGCATTTATTATGAAATGAAAGCACAGTTGGCATTTCATGAATAATGTTGATATTATTAACAAGTAATAAATTGTTTTGGTTATAAATTTGGATAACAAGTAAGACTAACTGGCTATCTACGTACTTAATAAGTTTCCTTAAAACTATTCTAATAATTGGCAATATCTTGAGAAAAGGAAATGGCAACCTATTGTGTCCATGAATATCATGAACTTCTTTTTTTTAAGACAACAAATAAACAAACACAAAAAGGCAGAAATAAGATTATAGCACAAAAGCATATCACAAACTATATACAAATAAATTTATGTAAATGGCCAATGTATAGATTCTATTTTCTTAGAAATCAAACTTAAATATTTAAATTACAATCAACCCTAATTTTTTTTAAAATTTTAATTAATTAGCCTCTCACCCTATCCACATTTCCAAACCTATACCCATAAATTTTAACAATGATTCTTTCTTTCAAAGAGCACACTATACAAGTGTGGTGTAGAAATATGATCCTTGAGTGCCTCATGTCAACTTTCTTAATAACAATCTAAATCTCACTCTCTCTGCCTCCGTTTTTTTGTTGACTAGTATTAGCGACAGTAAAACTCTTTTCTTACACAGTTTTATGGCTTTGAGTCATTATGAGTTGTTTTGAGAAACAAACACAAACATACCAGGAAGTGGAAGGAGAGTTCTAATACAAATGTACATCATAAAGTCTACTCAAAAGTCATGGTAAAATTGAGTCATTACGAGGTTTTCTAAAAACTATTGAGTTGATTTTTTTAAATATTAAACATACTAAGTATGCTTAGCAATTATTTTGGAAAGATTATTAAGTATATAAATATATTTTTTGAGTTTAACATTCGCTTGTTAAACAAAATTACTACTACTTTTTTTTTCATTTCAAAAATACACTAGTGCATATATTAATTATTTTTTAAAAAGAACTTTTATGAAAACATTATGAGAGGGGAAAAAAAGAAGATACCGTGGTTACTAAAAAAGTCAGATATATTTTATTTTGTATGAGAACGTTAAATGTTCAGTTGTCTTATTTTGTATTTATCCAAAAAAAAAAAGTTTTATTATTTTGAAACTTGATGCATAAAAATGTATTACGAAAGATTTGTGTATTGAAACTTAAAATTGCATATATATATATATATTAATAGAGATTAACTTAGCAAGACAAAAAAGAAGAAGAATGGAATCTTCTACTTATTTATTTATATTTTGTTTTGTCTCAACAAAAAGTTTCAAAAAAAAAAAAAAAAAAGAAGAGAAGAAGAAGTAAAATAAGCTGATACTAAATGAATAACTAAATCTCACTCTCTCCACCTTCGTTTTTTCGTTGAATAGTAGCTGAAACAGTAAAACTCTATAATCTATATATACGTAAATATGGATTGTTTCCTACTATTTCCACTAAATGTAATTCCATACTTATATATAGATATGTGGCATTGAGTCATTACGAGTTGTTTTGAGAAACAAACATACACATCTAAGAAAGAGAAAATAAAGTTCTAATAGAAAAACACACCATAAAACTCTATAAAAAAATCAGGATAATGTTGAGTCATTGCGAGTTGTTTTTTAAATATTATTGAGGTGACATATTAATTTATTAAGCATAGTCAGTATACTTTAACATTTTTTTTTTTTGGAAAAAGTACTAATTATATAAACATATCTTTTGAGGTTTTTTCTTTTTAGAAGAAAGACATCGAACTTTGCTAAGACAAAACGGCTAAATCAGTTTGAATAACAGAATGTATTTGTGAAGGAACATCCTTCATTCACTGTTCAAAGAAATTTACTACATTTTTTCCTCAAAAACATTAAAGAGAGGTGAAAAAACAAAAGGAAACCGTGGTTACCAAAAAATATTTACCATATTTATCAAAAGAAAAAAAAAATGTACTACTTTCTTAACGCCCCCCACCCCTACCAAAAAAAAAAAATTTAAGAGAGAGAAAAAAAAAAGGACACCGTGGTTACCAATTACAACGATAAATATTTAGTTTTTTGTATTCTTTTGAATTTATAAAAAAAAAATAAAAGGTTGTATTGTTTTGAAAACTTGATGCATAAAAATGTATTTCAAGATATTTGTGTGTAAAAATTTTAATAGAGATCAATTGAAAAAAAAAAAATGTTACGTCTACAACATTTTTATAACAAATTATAAGTGTTTAGTTGTAATTGGTTCAAATTTGAACATAACACTAATATTACTTTTTTGCCCTAACAATAACAACCAGTAACAACTTGCCACTTAGAATTTGTTGTAAAAATATTATAGACATATCATTTCTAAAAAAAAAAAAAAAAAATCTTCCACGCATTTTTTTTTCCGGTTACAATTACACACCTCAAGTCTTCCATATATGCTCTTTGGTTTGGTAGTAATAAAAAAGACAACCATTCGCCAAAACACACTATAATCCAAACGGTGCAACCATTGGTCTCAGGCTTTACCAATACAAATCCCATCAAACCCTTCTTGCAAATTCATTCTTGGATATTATCTAAGAAACTCACCATCACAGCAACCACACTGATCTCTCCAGTCTCCATAGCCTTGTCTGATAACATGGACATGTTCAGAAAGTTGAGTGAACATTTGATCCTGATCATCATCTCTTTCCTTCCCTTCAAAGAAGCCGTAAGGACTAGCGTTTTGTCCAAGCGTTGGCGTTACATATGGCGTGAAACAAGGAACATTGAGTTTGATGAGATCCATTCCAAGTGCTTGCACCTCCCAGCATGGTCATGCTTATTTGCTAATGAAATATATAAGTAATGTACCCTAAAAAGATGAAAATTGATTTAAAAAAGAACAAAGTTTCTCTCCAAACTAGTTTAGAGAGAACTCTTCAAACTTTTTATATATCTCTTTTTTTGTGTGAATTTTGAAAATCTAACCATTGAACTTCATGTTCCTTAGGTTCTTAACATGTATATCAAATTTTGTTCAAATCAGATGTTATTTACTATCTGATCAATAAACTTATTTTTTATACATAATTTTAGATCATAAGAATTTGAAATTTTAACATTTGTTCAATGACATAGCAATTGATTTTTGATTTTCTTGAAATTTTATAAGTATGAAAGATATAATAAGAACATACTATTTAACGGTTAGATTTTCAAAATTCACACTCAATATAAAGATATAGAATGAGTTTGTAGGGTTTCTCTTTAAACTAATTTGGAGAGAAACTTTGTTCTTTAAAAAATTATTGTCTCACACTTTCAATGTCCATACTCCATACATCAAATATTATTTTGAAAAATGTGGATTCTTACTACTCATACTTTATAAAATAGTATTTGGTGCGTATAGAGTGTGAACATTGGGGGAGTGTGAGACATTTAGAATAGTAAAAATGTATTTTATTAAAAAAGAATAGTAAAAATGTAATGATAATTAATGGTTTTTGTTGTTGAAATAGGCCATCAAGTTCAAATCGTATAATCCTCGCTTCTGCTCTTGCCTCTCTTTCTAATTTTTTGCTTGCAAAACTACACCCTAGAAATCGATGATGGGCTTAATTCACAATAGCCAAAATTTTCCCTACCGTCCATGGCAAGTTAAAGAGCTTGGCCATAAATTCTTGAATTTGAAAATCTTGATCACATTGATGTTGCGGGTTGAACTTGAGAAGAAATGGGTTGCCTTAATTGCCTTTGCATATGCCCTAGCCTGTATGTGTGTTACAAGGTCAATTTTTTACTTAAATTTTCTGCTTGTAATGGCCCTAAGTCCCTGACTTAATTTCAGCTAACACCACATACTCATAGCAATAACACTTAGAACAAATTATATAGGGACGTTTAAACATACAGCACACAATATTTACAAAAGAAACCTTTTTACAAGCCTAGAGAATTACACAGAATTTTTCCAAGGCCAAATACACATTGCTGTTGACACTTCCAATAGCGTTAAATATATAGAATTAATTGTTATGGTAGTTACTGCCTAGTAACAACCTGGGTCTTGGGCAAATAGGGAAAACACAAGGAACGTAGAAAACCAAATAGGGAAAACACAAATCACCATTTTTTTTTTGAAAAATATATAACCCTTGAAAAAGCAAATGAAGATTGACATGCAATTGGAGAAGGGCTAGTAATTGATGGTGAGATGGAGTGCCAATGATGTGAATTTTGGGATTATCATCGTTTGTTACTTAAAAGAGTGAGAAACAAGAGACAAGAATGAGGTCTGAAATTGAAAGGGAGATTTGAGAGTGAGAGAGACAAAGACGAGAGTGACAAAGGGTTTGAGAGTTAGAGAGATATAAACAAGAGAAAGTGACATAGACACGACTAATTTGAGATATTGGGTAAATTAATGTTTCAAGTGGAACTCGAGTTCCAAGCAAGGTCAAATTTAAAAAAAAAATTGCCACATTAGTTGCAAGAGTCAAGTTTGAAGTGGAACTTGACTCTTTAGGAGTCAAGTATTAAAATAAGGCAATATTTTCATGTGAATTCAAAACGCATTATTTAGCAAAAACAGTCCAAATAATAAATGAATAAGATCAAATTAACATATTTCACGATAGAATATATGTTGAGGAGCATTATGCATAAACATAATGTTTCAATAGCATCATAAGCATCCCCCTCAAAAAAAAAAAAAAAAAAAAAAAAAAGCATCATAAACTTGATGTTTTAACGGCATCCTAATCCAACTCAACTACTTTATTACAAGACCAGGATACAAGTGATTTGGTATTAAAGAGGCATACTAAAAGTGGCATTGATAATAAAAATATATATATTAAAGGTGGCATTTATTATGAAATGAAAGCATAGTTGTCATTTCATGAATAATGTTGATATTATAGCCAAGTAATTAATTGTTTTGGTTTTAAAATTTGGATAACAAGTAGAGCAAGATTTAGGTATACTATTTAGGTCTTATTCTTTAGGTTTTCTTTTTAAGTTTCTACTATATGGATTTTTTCTCATGTGATAGAAGTGTATTTTTTAGTTAAGTAGCCACATAGCAAAATCTTAAGATGAGAACTTAAGGAACAACATTTAAGGTATTGTACCTAAATTTTGTCCTAACAAGTAAGACTAACTGGCTAACTACGTATTTAATATATTTCCTTAAAATTATTGTAATAATTGGCAATGAATTTTGAGATTTGAGAGAAAAATGGCAATCTATTATGTCAAAAATATCATGACTTTGTTTTTAATGGAGAAAATAATCACACGCACAAAAGAAAGAATGAATGGAGTACTAACACAAAGACATATAGCAAATTTTAAAGAAACAAATTTATACAAATGACCAATGTAAAAGACTCTATTTTTTAATAAATCAAACTTAAATATTTTCAATTATTATCAAACAAAAATTTTAGTTTTTTTTTTATATTTTATAATTTGAATTAATTAGCGTCCCACCCTATCTGCATTTCTAAACTTGACCATAAATTTTAACAATGGTTCTTGCTTTCAAAGAGCACACCAAACAAGTGTGGTGCAGAAATATGAAGCTTAAGTGCCTCATATAAGCTTTCTTTATCTCAATTTAAGTGTTGTTTCAACTTGAGTTTATTTGTTCAATTTTTAGTTTTTGTATACAGCTTTTTAAAACCTTTTTTTTTTTTTTTTCCTGAAGTATAAGTATACTTTAGCACATTTTCAACAAAAAGCTAAATAAACTGATACCAAACGAACACTAAATCTCACTCTCTTTGCCTCTGTGTTTTCGTTGTCTAGTAGTAGAAATGGTAAACTCTAAATAAACCTAGGGTCCGTTTGTTTTGGTGGTAAATGATTTCCGAAAATCATTTACCACCTGACCCAGTGTTTAGCAGAAAAGGAAAATTTTATTTTCCGGAAAATCAGCTTCAGTTTGACCGTATTTACTCCTTTGACCCGGAAATTATTTTACGCCCTTATTTTCCCTTCAAATGATTTCCGGAAAAGAGAGAGCGAGAGCCTTAACGAACCAAACCGAGCGAGAGAGAGAGAGAGCGAGAGAGAGAACGAACCAACGTCACAGCCCATCGCCGGCGTTCACGAGCCTTCGACTTTGCCGGCGCCACGAACCGACGAATCGCGCCATCGCACAGGTCTCGCGCCGATCGCAGTACCTTGCCATCGCACCGGTCTCGCACCTCGCCATCGCACCGCGCCGATCAATCAAAGGGAAATCGCAGCACCGCGCCGATCGCTCCAACGCTGCTCGACCCACACCCATCGCCTCCTCGAGCTCGCCGATCCACGAACCAGACCCATCGCCTTCGACCGCCGACCCATCGCCTCCACGCTCTCTCTTCCTCAATCTCTCAGTTTTTTTTTTTTTTTTTAATTTGATTGTTGTTGTTGTTGTTGTTTTGTTGTTTTTTTTTTTTTTTTTTTTTTTTTTTTTTTTTTAATTTGATTGTTGTTGTTGTTGTTTTTTTATGAACTGATTGTTGTTGTTTGTTGTTGTTGTCGGAATTTGCTGTTGTTGTTGTTGTTGTGTTGTTGCCGGAATTTGCCATCGGAAAATAGCATTTTTCTAATAGAACTAAACACATGAAAATATTTTCCACAACAATTTTCATAATTCAACCAAACACTTAAAAATATTTTCCTTTTCCGGAAAATAGCATTTCCGGAAAATATGTATTTCCAGAAAACGTTTTACACGAAACAAACACAGCCCTAGATATTGATTGTATCCTATTATTAATTACCACTAAATATTACTTCATACTTATATACAGATATATGGTATTGAGTCATTACGAGTTGTTTTAAGAAATAAATACACATATAAAGAAGAGGAAATAAAGTTTTAATAGAAACACATTTCATAAAGTCTATTTAAAATTTTCAATCTCTTACTTACCTCAAAAAAAAAGAAAAGAAAAAAAGAACTCTAGTTAAAAGTTAGGGTAATGTTAAGTCATTTACAAGTTGTTTCCTAAACACTACTGTGGTGACTTTTACTTATTTATTAAACATACTAAAAATACTTAACAATTTTATTTTCTTTTTTAAAAGTATTAATTAATTATATATAAAAATATCTTTTGAGTTTAACATTCACTTGTTCCCCATTATCACTGTGCACTCTCACTTTACAAGTATAAGTACTTGTAAGGTGTGGAGCTAAGGACTAGGGTTCAAATTTTCAGGAAAGAGGTTCACACGCACATACACTTAATTAGGCTTGTATAAAAAAAAAATAAATAAATAAAAATCACTGGTTAAACAAATTTACTACTTCCCCCCCCCCCCCCAAAAATACATTAATGAGGGAAAAAAAGGACACCTTGTCTTCTTTTGAATTAATTTAAAAAAAAAAAAATTGTATTGTTTTGAAAACTTGATGTATTAAAATGTATTTCAAGATATTTGTGTAAAAATTGCATATGGATTAATAGAGATCAATTGAAGGGAGGAAAAAAAAAAAAGAATCTTCTACGCATTTCTTTCTGTTTCAATTACACGCCTCAAATCTTCCTCTTTGGTTGTTAGAAATAAAAACCTTTCGCCAAAGCCCACTATAATCCAAACGGTGCTACCATTGGTCTCTGGCTTTAACGATACAAATCCCTTCAAACCCTTCTTGCAAATTACTTCTTGGATATTATCTAAGAAACTCATCATCACCTATGAAGCACAAATGCGGCTGGGAGCCGCATCGAAGTCCGACGTGGCTGCCCGCATGTCGGTGCCGCATTTGAGCTTCCTTTTTTTTTCTTTTTTTTCCATGGATTCATGCCGACTTGGCTCGATTCGCGCTAAATCAAGCAGATTCAGCCAGAATCAAGCCGTATCAGCCGAATCAGATCGTATCAACCGGCGACCAAAATGGCCGAAACAAGCTGAAATCAGCCTTGAATCATGTCGGAACAGCCGAAATTGGCTTTGAATGAGGTCCAAACATCCTAAATCTATCATTCTTTAATTTTATTCTGAATATTTATTGCTTCTTTTGTGTTTTCTTTTTTGTTTTGTGTTTCTTGCATTCTTCTTTCTTTGTTTTGTGAATCAAAGCATAGTAATGTGTTTTTTAAGAATATTTTAATAGTAAAAATATATAGAAAATAAAAATATTTTTAATAATTTTTTAATCACCGCACCCTGCCATACCCGTACTTAACTTTTTTAAAAATTGCCGAGTCCCGCACCCGCACCCGCATCCGAATCCAGAAACACACCCGTGCTTCATAGATAGAGAGAGAGAGAGAGAGAGAGAGAGAGAGAGAGAGAGAGAGAGAGAGAGAGAGAGAGAGAGAGAGAGCGTGCCCTGAAATAAAGATAATAATTGCAAAATTGTTGAGTATGTGGCAATCTGTTTTAACAAAGTTTCTAAAACTAAATTGAAGTAAATAGAATGTCTCAAGTAACCGTTGTCTTAAGTGACCGTTGAATCTACAAGTGGTTTCTTGAATCCATAAGAAGGATTCTTGGAATCTATCAAAAAGAAAAGGAGAAAACCTTTCCAAAATATTAAAGATAGACAAAGCAAATGATCACATACCCAAAATAAAGATAATAATTACAAAACTTACTATTGAGTAAGAGGCAATGGCAATCAACTTTTAAAAAAGTTTCTAAAACTAAATTGATGCAAACGAAAAGTCTCAAGAAACCAAACATGTCTCTCTAAGAAAAGTAACTCTTGAATCTAGAAGTGGTTTCTTAAATCCATAAGAAGAGTTCTTAGAATCTATCAAAAATAAAAGGAAGAAACTTCTCTAAAATTATTATTGACCAAATTCCAAATTTACTCGGAGGTCACAACTCATAATATAGACACTAAATAAATCTTATGGAAGCTAGTAGACTGTTAAAAACCCTAATTTGTATTTAACACAAATAGGCTTGAAAATAGGGGAAATCAACAACAAATGAAATTTTGAGAACAAAGGGGACCTAATTATGACTTTTAAATTAACAACTATAAAAAATAGTAAATGATCATAAATAGCAAATTTGACTAATCGAAAACCTAACCAAAGAAATTTTATTGAGATACAATGTAGGTTATTGCAGTAAGGCGATGTGTTTCTATTGTTGTGATCTTCACAGTGATTCCTTCTATGTCACAAAATTTCTGGCGATTTTGTTATTTGCTCCAATAATTTCTAGTATTACTTTTTTATTTTTCAATTTCTTGCATCATGTTTAGATGATATCTCTTTTATGGAAAATTTTGTTCTTTTGTTTCTACATCAGAAAAAAATAAAAATGGTAGCTAATGTGCAACATAGTATTTCAACTAGGTTACATGGTAGAGGGTCATGTGAAAGTTGATTAACTAACACTCATTTTCTATGTGTACGTTTACTGTTGTAGTTTCTTCCCCTTGGAGATGAACCAGTGCGTATGGGGTTTGACATGAGAATAAAACACTTGACATTGAAGACTTCTGTGCATCCATTTGAATTCATCGGAATCAGATTCCTCTTGAACAGTTCTCCTTATCTAGAGACTCTTACATTGGATATAGGCCCGAGAAGAATTTTTGGTGTGAGTATCAATAAAAATGTACAAATACATAGACATGCATATACATACATTTTTGGCCTTGAACTTAAATCTTGACATATATTATTCCTTTGTTTTAGGGTTACCGCCCTCCGGTAAGGGTAAACTTTAATAGGTTCTGGCTTGAGCGCTCCATCAAATACAAGTGTGTCAACGAAAGTCTTAAGGTGGTGGAGGCAAAAGGCTTTAAGGGGACAGTGCATGAACTGAGCTTGCTAGCCCACATGATTATCTATGGCCGTGTCTTGGAGCGCGTGGATGTTACTGTTTCAAAGGAGGAGGGTGGTAATGGTGGAAATGAGAACCGATACCGAGAAATAGCTAATGCGATGCTGCAATTCCCAAGAGCCTCCCCAATTCTGCAGATATCAATCAAGTAAATCATAATAAATCTAAGGTCACAACATTTTTTTATAACTTTTGACATGACATATTTTGATTAGTGCATATAAAAGTGGTGTTTTTTGAAAATGGTGTTATGCTCCCATCACAATATGTCATGTCAACAGTTATGAAAAATGTTGTGTTTATAGTATTTTTCATTAAGTAAGAATATACTATGCTGCTACTATTGGCTGTTAAATATTTAAATGAACAGCTCTTAGTTTATATATAGCACATACATGAGGAATTGGAATGAACCAAGAACTACTGTAACATATATGTCGGGAAACTGCTGTGAGACTTATCTTTTCCATTGCTATCTGTAAGAATATACTATGCTTCTACTATTGGCTATTAGATATTTAAATATATGAACAGCTCTTTGCTTTATTTTATTTGGTCAGCTTTATACGAACAACGGGAGCATTTTTCTCTCTCTGTGTGTGCATTTGTATGTTCATTTTCCTCTCCAGGTGTTATATGATCAGGTTGCTTGATCATGAATGTGTTTGAATTGTTTCCTGAATTTCCAATTACAGTTTAATTAAATTGTGGAAGGAATGCTTAGGGAAAGAGAGCGTGACTGATCCTGTTATGTTCAATTAATTCCCATTGACAGTGGAAATTGATTAATAGATACTTTGTTCTCGCCGTTGGAATGTTGCTGTTTATAAATTTGGAAACATCTCTACTGTCAAACTATGACATTGAGGTCTTAGGTTTTACACTGTTCTTAAATTTTTTTTTTATTTTTTTATTTTTTTAAATTTTGGTGGCAAAAAATCATAGTTATGTTCTTCCATTCCAAGTGCTTGCACCTCCCAGCATGGTCATGCTTATTTGCTAATGAAATATATAAGTAATGTACCCTAAAAAGATGAAAATTGATTTAAAAAAGAACAAAGTTTCTCTCCAAACTAGTTTAGAGAGAACTCTTCAAACTTTTTATATATCTCTTTTTTTGTGTGAATTTTGAAAATCTAACCATTGAACTTCATGTTCCTTAGGTTCTTAACATGTATATCAAATTTTGTTCAAATCAGATGTTATTTACTATCTGATCAATAAACTTATTTTTTATACATAATTTTAGATCATAAGAATTTGAAATTTTAACATTTGTTCAATGACATAGCAATTGATTTTTGATTTTCTTGAAATTTTATAAGTATGAAAGATATAATAAGAACATACTATTTAACGGTTAGATTTTCAAAATTCACACTCAATATAAAGATATAGAATGAGTTTGTAGGGTTTCTCTTTAAACTAATTTGGAGAGAAACTTTGTTCTTTAAAAAATTATTGTCTCACACTTTCAATGTCCATACTCCATACATCAAATATTATTTTGAAAAATGTGGATTCTTACTACTCATACTTTATAAAATAGTATTTGGTGCGTATAGAGTGTGAACATTGGGGGAGTGTGAGACATTTAGAATAGTAAAAATGTATTTTATTAAAAAAGAATAGTAAAAATGTAATGATAATTAATGGTTTTTGTTGTTGAAATAGGCCATCAAGTTCAAATCGTATAATCCTTGCTTCTGCTCTTGCCTTCTCTTTCTAATTTTTTTGCTTGCAAAACTACACCCTAGAAATCGATGATGGGCTTAATTCACAATAGCCAAAATTTTCCCTACCGTCCATGGCAAGTTAAAGAGCTTGGCCATAAATTCTTGAATTTGAAAATCTTGATCACATTGATGTTGCGGGTTGAACTTGAGAAGAAATGGGTTGCCTTAATTGCCTTTGCATATGCCCTAGCCTGTATGTGTGTTACAAGGTCAATTTTTTACTTAAATTTTCTGCTTGTAATGGCCCTAAGTCCCTGACTTAATTTCAGCTAACACCACATACTCATAGCAATAACACTTAGAACAAATTATATAGGGACGTTTAAACATACAGCACACAATATTTACAAAAGAAACCTTTTTACAAGCCTAGAGAATTACACAGAATTTTTCCAAGGCCAAATACACATTGCTGTTGACACTTCCAATAGCGTTAAATATATAGAATTAATTGTTATGGTAGTTACTGCCTAGTAACAACCTGGGTCTTGGGCAAATAGGGAAAACACAAGGAACGTAGAAAACCAAATAGGGAAAACACAAATCACCATTTTTTTTTTTGAAAAATATATAACCCTTGAAAAAGCAAATGAAGATTGACATGCAATTGGAGAAGGGCTAGTAATTGATGGTGAGATGGAGTGCCAATGATGTGAATTTTGGGATTATCATCGTTTGTTACTTAAAAGAGTGAGAAACAAGAGACAAGAATGAGGTCTGAAATTGAAAGGGAGATTTGAGAGTGAGAGAGACAAAGACGAGAGTGACAAAGGGTTTGAGAGTTAGAGAGATATAAACAAGAGAAAGTGACATAGACACGACTAATTTGAGATATTGGGTAAATTAATGTTTCAAGTGGAACTCGAGTTCCAAGCAAGGTCAAATTTAAAAAAAAAATTGCCACATTAGTTGCAAGAGTCAAGTTTGAAGTGGAACTTGACTCTTTAGGAGTCAAGTATTAAAATAAGGCAATATTTTCATGTGAATTCAAAACGCATTATTTAGCAAAAACAGTCCAAATAATAAATGAATAAGATCAAATTAACATATTTCACGATAGAATATATGTTGAGGAGCATTATGCATAAACATAATGTTTCAATAGCATCATAAGCATCCCCCTCAAAAAAAAAAAAAAAAAAAAAAAAAAAGCATCATAAACTTGATGTTTTAACGGCATCCTAATCCAACTCAACTACTTTATTACAAGACCAGGATACAAGTGATTTGGTATTAAAGAGGCATACTAAAAGTGGCATTGATAATAAAAAATATATATATTAAAGGTGGCATTTATTATGAAATGAAAGCATAGTTGTCATTTCATGAATAATGTTGATATTATAGCCAAGTAATTAATTGTTTTGGTTTTAAAATTTGGATAACAAGTAGAGCAAGATTTAGGTATACTATTTAGGTCTTATTCTTTAGGTTTTCTTTTTAAGTTTCTACTATATGGATTTTTTCTCATGTGATAGAAGTGTATTTTTTAGTTAAGTAGCCACATAGCAAAATCTTAAGATGAGAACTTAAGGAACAACATTTAAGGTATTGTACCTAAATTTTGTCCTAACAAGTAAGACTAACTGGCTAACTACGTATTTAATATATTTCCTTAAAATTATTGTAATAATTGGCAATGAATTTTGAGATTTGAGAGAAAAATGGCAATCTATTATGTCAAAAAATATCATGACTTTGTTTTTAATGGAGAAAATAATCACACGCACAAAAGAAAGAATGAATGGAGTACTAACACAAAGACATATAGCAAATTTTAAAGAAACAAATTTATACAAATGACCAATGTAAAAGACTCTATTTTTTAATAAATCAAACTTAAATATTTTCAATTATTATCAAACAAAAATTTTAGTTTTTATTTTTTATATTTTATAATTTGAATTAATTAGCGTCCCACCCTATCTGCATTTCTAAACTTGACCATAAATTTTAACAATGGTTCTTGCTTTCAAAGAGCACACCAAACAAGTGTGGTGCAGAAATATGAAGCTTAAGTGCCTCATATAAGCTTTCTTTATCTCAATTTAAGTGTTGTTTCAACTTGAGTTTATTTGTTCAATTTTTAGTTTTTGTATACAGCTTTTTAAAACCTTTTTTTTTTTTTTTTTCCTGAAGTATAAGTATACTTTAGCACATTTTCAACAAAAAGCTAAATAAACTGATACCAAACGAACACTAAATCTCACTCTCTTTGCCTCTGTGTTTTCGTTGTCTAGTAGTAGAAATGGTAAACTCTAAATAAACCTAGGGTCCGTTTGTTTTGGTGGTAAATGATTTCCGAAAATCATTTACCACCTGACCCCAGTGTTTAGCAGAAAAGGAAAATTTTATTTTCCGGAAAATCAGCTTCAGTTTGACCGTATTTACTCCTTTGACCCGGAAATTATTTTACGCCCTTATTTTCCCTTCAAATGATTTCCGGAAAAGAGAGAGCGAGAGCCTTAACGAACCAAACCGAGCGAGAGAGAGAGAGAGCGAGAGAGAGAACGAACCAACGTCACAGCCCATCGCCGGCGTTCACGAGCCTTCGACTTTGCCGGCGCCACGAACCGACGAATCGCGCCATCGCACAGGTCTCGCGCCGATCGCAGTACCTTGCCATCGCACCGGTCTCGCACCTCGCCATCGCACCGCGCCGATCAATCAAAGGGAAATCGCAGCACCGCGCCGATTGCTCCAACGCTGCTCGACCCACACCCATCGCCTCCTCGAGCTCGCCGATCCACGAACCAGACCCATCGCCTTCGACCGCCGACCCATCGCCTCCACGCTCTCTCTTCCTCAATCTCTCAGTTTTTTTTTTTTTTTTTTTAATTTGATTGTTGTTGTTGTTGTTGTTGTTGTTGTTTTTTTTTTTTTTTTTTTTTTTTTTTTTTAATTTGATTGTTGTTGTTGTTGTTTTTTTTATGAACTGATTGTTGTTGTTGTTGTTGTTGTCGGAATTTGCTGTTGTTGTTGTTGTTGTTGTGTTGTTGCCGGAATTTGCCATCGGAAAATAGCATTTTTCTAATAGAACTAAACACATGAAAATATTTTCCACAACAATTTTCATAATTCAACCAAACACTTAAAAATATTTTCCTTTTCCGGAAAATAGCATTTCCGGAAAATATGTATTTTCCAGAAAACGTTTTACACGAAACAAACACAGCCCTAGATATTGATTGTATCCTATTATTAATTACCACTAAATATTACTTCATACTTATATACAGATATATGGTATTGAGTCATTACGAGTTGTTTTAAGAAATAAATACACATATAAAGAAGAGGAAATAAAGTTTTAATAGAAACACATTTCATAAAGTCTATTTAAAATTTTCAATCTCTTACTTACCTCAAAAAAAAAGAAAAGAAAAAAAGAACTCTAGTTAAAAGTTAGGGTAATGTTAAGTCATTTACAAGTTGTTTCCTAAACACTACTGTGGTGACTTTTTACTTATTTATTAAACATACTAAAAATACTTAACAATTTTATTTTCTTTTTTAAAAGTATTAATTAATTATATATAAAAATATCTTTTGAGTTTAACATTCACTTGTTCCCCATTATCACTGTGCACTCTCACTTTACAAGTATAAGTACTTGTAAGGTGTGGAGCTAAGGACTAGGGTTCAAATTTTCAGGAAAGAGGTTCACACGCACATACACTTAATTAGGCTTGTATAAAAAAAAAATAAATAAATAAAAAATCACTGGTTAAACAAATTTACTACTTCCCCCCCCCCCCCAAAAATACATTAATGAGGGAAAAAAGGGACACCTTGTCTTCTTTTGAATTAATTTAAAAAAAAAAAAAATTGTATTGTTTTGAAAACTTGATGTATTAAAATGTATTTCAAGATATTTGTGTAAAAATTGCATATGGATTAATAGAGATCAATTGAAGGGAGGAAAAAAAAAAAAGAATCTTCTACGCATTTCTTTCTGTTTCAATTACACGCCTCAAATCTTCCTCTTTGGTTTGTTAGAAATAAAAACCTTTCGCCAAAGCCCACTATAATCCAAACGGTGCTACCATTGGTCTCTGGCTTTAACGATACAAATCCCTTCAAACCCTTCTTGCAAATTACTTCTTGGATATTATCTAAGAAACTCATCATCACCTATGAAGCACAAATGCGGCTGGGAGCCGCATCGAAGTCCGACGTGGCTGCCCGCATGTCGGTGCCGCATTTGAGCTTCCTTTTTTTTTTCTTTTTTTTTCCATGGATTCATGCCGACTTGGCTCGATTCGCGCTAAATCAAGCAGATTCAGCCAGAATCAAGCCGTATCAGCCGAATCAGATCGTATCAACCGGCGACCAAAATGGCCGAAACAAGCTGAAATCAGCCTTGAATCATGTCGGAACAGCCGAAATTGGCTTTGAATGAGGTCCAAACATCCTAAATCTATCATTCTTTAATTTTATTCTGAATATTTATTGCTTCTTTTGTGTTTTCTTTTTTGTTTTGTGTTTCTTGCATTCTTCTTTCTTTGTTTTGTGAATCAAAGCATAGTAATGTGTTTTTTAAGAATATTTTAATAGTAAAAATATATAGAAAATAAAAATATTTTTAATAATTTTTTAATCACCGCACCCTGCCATACCCGTACTTAACTTTTTTAAAAATTGCCGAGTCCCGCACCCGCACCCGCATCCGAATCCAGAAACACACCCGTGCTTCATAGATCATCACAGCAACCACACTGATCTCTCCATAGCCATGGCTAATAACTTGGACATGTTCAGAAAGTTGAGTGAGCATTTGATCCTGATCATCATCTCTTTCCTTCCCTTCAAAGAAGCCGTAAGGACTAGCGTTTTGTCCAAGCGTTGGCGTTACATATGGCATGAAACAAGGAACATTGAGTTTGATGAGAGAGCCTTTGTTGATGTTCGTGAATCTCAAGAAATGCAAGCCTCTCAAAGAAGGGGTTTCATGGATTTTGCACTACAACGGATCCAAAACTATCAAGGACGTCATATAGATAAGTTTCAACTGACGTTATCTAAGCCTGAAAATTTTAATGGGGATATACAACGTTGCATTTCATTTGCCATCATACATAATGTGAAAGGTTTAGGCCTTGATTTTTCTGACCCAACATGGGCAGAAGATAACCTTGATAATCATGCAGCGTTGTTTGATTTGCCATTAAATGTGTTTGGACAAATAGTTCTTGAATAATAAAGTTGTTCTCCTGCAATTTTCGTAACTCTGACTTCATGAACTTTACAGCACTGAAGCAAGTCTCTTTCGGTTGGCTTGAATTATCACTGAGTTTTATTAAAGCCTTGTTAAGGAATTGTCCCTTGCTAGAGTTTGAGTTTGAAGAAGTGTTGGAACTTGGATCATCTTGAAATCAGTGGACCAAATTTGAGGCTGAAATGTTTTGTTGCGGATAACTGTTCTCTAATTTCCAATGAGATTGTCATTGAAGCACCAAATTTAAGGTTCTTCAAATATTCTGGGACAATTCCTCATTTTGAATTTCAAATACACCCAGCCCATATGGAAGAAGCAGATCTAAGCTTTGGGATGGAGTTGGATTATGATGAATCTATAGGATATGATCTCTATAAACTCCTACAACTTTATCCAATCAAGGTTTTGACTATTTGCAGCTTTATGCTTCAGGTTTGATCTCTTTACATAAATTAATATATATTATTGAACAGTAATATGCAGTTATATTCAAATTTTTTATAATTATCTCAAATTATCTATTCTTTTAAGCATATGATGTATACCTGGTGTATAGTAGGAGTACTTCAAATGTATCTCTCTAGGGCATCATGAATTTGACTCGGTATTCTTTTGATTTTGATTTTGTGAGAAAACTAATGTTCATTTTTTTGGCATCTCTATATATGTAGTCTACTATCAACTTGTTCTTTCAATATATGCAAATAAAACAATTGGAATTACACATCTATTTCCATTGCTTGAACATCTGTATATCTTACTTAAGTCTTTAACTAGAAGCCCTTTGTTTGTTCATTTGGTAGCCTCCGGTATTTTATTTGCAAGTAATTGCACAGAGGTGGGTTAACCCTTTTCAGGTGAAATTGTTGCATAAACCCTAACCTCATAGAGATTATTTCGTATTCTTGCAATAGGCAATAAAAGAAAATGAAGAAGAAAAAAGTGAGGAGGGAAAGGAAAAGTGAAATGTGATGAATAAAATACAAGAACATCACTCAAAGTCGTATCATACTTGAAAGTTCAAAATATTACAAAAGGAAGGTTAGCTAGATTTAAGGGAAATAATAAATTTTACAAAGGCACTCTTTTCCTTGTTGATAATTCAATAGTTATGGGAGTGGGGTTTGACCACTAGACATGTTTATTGAAAATACTTTGAATTGTCTGTTGAGTTCCAAGTATCATGGTATAGAAAGACACTAAAGAAAAAGGAATATGAGAGAGAGAGAGAGAACAAAAATGATCATGTGCCCTAAAATAAAGATAATAATTGCAAAAGTTACAATTTAGTACGTGGCAATCAATTTTTAGCTAGGTTTTTAAAACTAAACTGGCGAAAATGGAAAGTCTCAAGAAACGAAAAAACATCTCCCTTAAAAAGTAACTCATGGATCCATAAGTGGTTTTTTGAATGCTATTGAAAGAAAAGGAGAAACCATCTCTAAAGTTATTATTGATCAAATTTCAAATTTCCTAGAACACTACAACTCACAATATAAACATTCAATAAATCTTAGGGCCGCTAGGAGATCCTTACAAAACCCTAGAAAATCCTAATTCGTATTAAGCATGATTAAGCTAGAATATAGGAAAAATGGACAAAAAAGAAAATTTTGAGAAAATTACATAATCAAATTATATGGACTTTGGGAAATGTTTGAGAACAAATGTGACCAAATTACGACTTTTAAATTAACAACCGTAAAAAAATAAAAAAATTAAAAATAAAAAATAAAAAAAAACCTAAAATGATCATAAATAACAAATTTGACTAATTGAAAGCTTAACCAAACGAGTTTGCGTGAAATACAATACATGTCTTCATGTCGTAAGGCGAAGAGTTTCAAATCTTGTGATCCAGCGATTCCTTTTATTTCACCAAATTTCACATGATTTTATTATTTGCTACAATAATTTCTAGTACTACTTTTTGAATTTCTTGCATATTGTTTTCACGATATCTCTATTTAGCAAAATTTTGTTCTTTCGTTTCTACATCAATCATAAACAAAATAAAAATGGTATAGCTACTATGGAACATAGTATTTCAACTTGTTCACATGGTAGAGGCTTATGTTAAATAGTGTGGAGGCTGAGTTTCTACGAAAACTGCTAAAGCAAAAGCAGAAGGTAACAACAATGTGAAAGTTGATTAACTAACAACGCTTTTCCGTATGTGCGTTTACTACAGCTTATTCCCCATGGAGATGAACCACTGCGGATGGAGTATGACATGAACATAAGACACTTGATATTGAAGACTTCTATGCATCCATATGAATTCTTCGGAATCGTATTCTTCCTTAACAGCTCTCCTTATCTGGAGACACCTACATTGGATATAGGCCCGGGAAGAATTTTTTATGTGAGTATCAATAAGAATGTTCAAATATATGCACGACATACATATTTTTCACCTCGAACTTAAATCTTGACGTATAATATTCCTTTGTTTTAGGATTACTCCTCTCCAGTCGAGGGCGAAAACCTTGACAGGTTCTGGCTTGAGCGCTCCATCAGATACACATGTGTCGTCAAAAGTCTTAAGGTTGTGGAGGTAAAAGGCTTTTAGGGGACATTGGATGAACTGTGCTTGCTAGGCCACTTGATTATCTATGGCAAGGTCTTGCAACACACGTATGTTCCTGTTTCAAAGGAAGAGGATGGTAATGGTGGAAATGAGAACTTATACCCAGCAAGAGCTAATGGGATGCTGGCATTCCCAAGACTCAACTCTGCAAATATCAATCAATTAAATCACAGTAAGTACTACGGACAACATTACATAACTTCTGACATGGCTTATTATGATTTGTGCATATAAAAAGTGGTGTTAATGACAAATACATGTGAAAGTGATGTTGTTTCAACCCTAACAAATTATGTTAACAATTGTAAAAAATGTTGTGTCCATGTTATATATTTCTCATTAAATTCAGATTATACTATGTTGCTACTATTGGCTATTAATATTTAAATGAACAGCTCTTAGTTTATATAGCATATGTGGAACTCGAATGAACTAAGATATTGATGTGATGTATATGCAAGTAAACTGCTGTGAAACTTATCAATTATGTTGCTTTTAAGCCATTGTGAGATTGTGATATTTTATATATATACAATTTGGTTGCTTTAGTTTATTTGGCCAACTTTAATTATATGAATAACGGGAACCTTTTCCTCTCCATGTTTTTTTTTTCGCATTCTGTGTGAGCATTTGTATATTTGTTCATGGATGCACGCATTACAAGTAGGATTTTTTGATGCATGTACAGATTGTTGTACAGGTGCTATATGAGTATATGACCAGGTTGCGTTATCATGAATGTGTTGGTTCTTGAATTTTCAATTACAGCTTTATGAAATGAAATATAGAAGGTAACTGAACCTACCATGTTCAATTCCCATTGAGAGTGGAAATTGACTAATAGATACTTTCAAAAGGATGTTGCTGTGTTTTAAATTTTGCACGTCTTTAAAGTGCAGTGGACACTTCTCTACCGTCAAATTATGACATTAAAGTCTAGCTTTTACAAATATTGTCCTTTATTTTTTGTGGCAGAAAATCATAGTTGTGTTCTTCCATTCTAAATGCTTGCACCTCCCAGCATAGTCATACTTATGTGCTAAATAGAATATATATATATAAAATAAAAACATGAAAATAAATTTTGAAAATTATTGTCTCATACTTTCGATGTTAGTACTCCATACACTGGACATTATTATTTTGAAAAATGTGGATTCTTTATGTCAACACTTAGTAAAATAGTATTTGGTTATTTGGTGTGTATAAAGTGTGGACAATAGGAGTGTGAGACAATCCTACCTAATAAATTTTTATATGTCATGTTGTGGAATGTAAACTTACTATGGTGTTAGTATATACATATGCTTTATATGACTCAAGTATCTATCCTATATGTTTTACTGTATATGTATTTTAGTTATGACCCTTACTATGCCATGAATCAAGATATATCCAGTATCTTTAATTCAAGCACAGTCAATGGCCTTTATAAGTCAGACATTATGTATGTACATATATATATATATATAGGATTCTTGTAATATATCATTTAGAATAATAAATATCTAACCATTAATTAAGGGTTTGTGTGTGTGTGTGTGTGTGTGGATGTTGTTCATCAAGTTCAAACCTTATAATCCTTGCTTCCGCCCTCATCTTCTCTTTCTAATTTTTCCCCCTTTTGTTTTGACATGGCATCATAGCCATTATGTGGACTTCAAAAGGGTTCAAGTAGTACCTAGGTCCACCACTGCTTAGCTCAATCACTATTGACCATCGTTTAGGATACTTAGAATCATTGACCATCATTTGGACACTATTGTTGATTAATGTCTCAACATCTTTTATAACTACTTCTCTCCGAGTATGGCACTTTTGGACTTAAGTTTTCGCATAGGTTTCGATTTTTTAGGGTCTATTTTCCCATTTGAGACTCTTAAGTCACACTAATTGGTGTATCACTTTTTTTTGGGGTTCAATTTATGTGAAATACGCCAACTCACACATTTGTTTCACCATGACATATTCCTCTGCTAATATTCTCCAAGCCACTAGTGTAGCGTCATTCTCTTACCATAGAAGCCACTTTTAGGTCAGCGGTACAACCATTTTCTAGTCATTGATTGACATTTTTTGTTGCCATGACTAGTATTTTGCTAGTTCATTTCACAATATGCTCAATCTAATTGCATCCAATCCGCAAATTCTTGGTTATGTTTTTCTCCATGAAAATACAATTCCAAACTCAAGAATCCACCTTGGGTAGTTTGAAGAGGAATATTAGTATACTCACATGTTCATATATCTTAATGCATTTGCCCTTTATTTCTATGTATGTGCGCGTATCTTAGTTATGGCCCCTTACTATACTTTGAATCAAGGTATATCAATGATCTTTGAATAAGTTATAATCAATGGCCCATATAAGTTAACGATTATGTGTGTATATGTTATTTTAGTTTTTTGTAATATTCACCTTTGTATAGTAAAAATGTAGTCACTAATGGTTTTCTCTTGTAAATGTAAGCCATTAGTTGAACCACAAAACCCTTACTTTCTCTCTCTTCTCTCAATAATCTTTTATTTTCTTCCTTTATTTTAACACTTAGATTTGATTCATGTGCCATTAGAAGATGCCCCTCTACCAACTACCAAGGATAAGGCAAAATGTGAAACAAGTTGACAGGTAGAAAAGAGAGATCTAATTAGTAGTCTGATCTTTGTATTTCTTTGCTTGTTAAAAAGTACTACTACAACCAGTAACATAATGTTTTCTCAGACATAGAGAATTATCACCTATATCTGCCAGTAAGGAGAAAAAATCTATCACCATCCTCCTTTTCATAATAAAAATTAAAAAAACAAAAAACAAACAAAAAAAGACAAATAGGTGGTCAGCCCTAGAGAGTGGAGACAATCTGCTTGGATTTAACACATTTTATTTCTTTTTTTTTTTTTTTTTTTGGCTTGTTGATCAGCTATGTACAGACATGGGTCAGTGCAAAAATACACCTTAGAAATCGATGATGGGCTCCCCAAGAGTCAAATTTCTCTCTACCGTCCACGGCAGGTTAAAGAGCTTGGCCATAATGAATTTGAAAATCTTGTTCACATTGATGTTGTGGGTTGCACTTGAGAAGAAAAGTGTCGCCTTCATTGCTCTTGCATATGCCCTGGCCTGTAAGCATATATGTGTGTACACACAAATATTAAATCATCAATATCATAAATATATAATCTTTGATAGAAAGCTACCTATAATTAATCTTTAAACAAAGTTAATTCTTTGCTTAAATTCTGACACGACTTTAGAAATCATGGGGCCCTCCCTAACGCGGAGAGAGAAATAGGGTTTGGCAAATGTCAAATTTCCAATTCTCAAAGATTGACAAAGGGAGACTTTTAAGTCTTCACCTATTTTCCTAGAACATTCTTGGACGTGGAATATGGGTTTAACATTATCACATATTATCTGCAATAATGTTAAAGCTACTGCAGTGTTTAGCCAACATTAATTTACTAATTATTCCTTTCTTATTCAAGAAGATTAACTAAAGGACTTACTTTACTTTTTTTGCTTTTTTAACTTTTTAATCAAGTGCATATATATTTTTTTTAATGTAACTTATCAAAACCCCATTTGTTAAATTGGGTTGGACTTGGATCCCACTTTAGAAAAGATATCCAAAATAAACTATCTAATGAAACAATTTTGTGGGAAATATTTAATTACCTGTGTCACAATTGTCCATTGCAAATCCGGGGGAAGCCTTACAAAATCATCAAATTTTGTTCCTATTATTATGGGAATTGCAGTCTGCACACAAAAAAGAAAAGAAAAGAAAATTAGATATAAATTCATCCAATACATAACAGTGCTCAATCATGAACTTTGGGGCTCCACTAACTCTAAAAGACAACTAAAGGAATCATAGGCACTGATTTTGCAGGCCACAGGTATCAGCTTTGAAATCAAAGTTCTTTTGTGGGGAGAATCATTTTCACATTTATATAATGACAGAAAAACTATTGTATCTTATTTCATGTCTTTTTCTCTTTCCTCAATAGGCAATTTATTTTCAAAATGTCAATTATTAATGGCATATAGAAGAAATATAAGTCTCATTAACATTAATGGAGTAGTCACTATAGTCCTTGCTATTTCAACAACCTTTTCAATTTGTAAAACTGACATATACATCAATATTAAATAACTGATATTAACTACTAATGCAGAATTAATGTTTTCTTACATACCTGATTCCATTTTCTTGATTCATTATACCATCCAATAACACTGCAAATGAACAAAAACACAAGCTTCTACTAATATTAGTATAATTATTGAGATTTATTTTTCATTTAAAAGAATAAGAAAAATTATAAAGCATACCTATTTAGTGTAGTCCGGCTAGTAAGATCAAACATAAACAAAATTGCTACTGCATCTTTACAAGCCATTGGAACATGGTCCAGTGATCTGTGGTCACCTACATCCAAATATATATACCAAAAAATTATATTACTTGAAGTTATAAAATATGACTATATAATCACCAAAAACAAAATCAAAACAAGATTAGTAAAATTAATTAACATACCTCCCACATCCCATATTTCCAATGAAATCCGGGCACCTTGTACGGATAAAGTTTTATCCATCAAATTTAATCCTGCCATCTCCAAGTTTCTCTTTTCCTGCTCATCTCCCACATACTTGATCTTCAAAAAAATAAATATAATTATTAAAAAAAACCATATTAGGTGGAGTAAATCATGTTTTGAAGCTAAAATTTCATGAAGCTAATCACTAAATACTAAATCTACTTACCAAAAAACTAGTTTTACCAATCTGGCAATCACCCAACAAGCTGATTTTCAAGTTTACCAAATCCGAATCCAAGTCATGCCCACTACATGTGGTACTGGCTTGTTCATCCAATCCCAAACCCGCCTCTACGGCCTCCGGCGGCAGCGCGTAAGAACCCCGGCTGGACAACCGCCGGTACTGAGTCGACTTCCCTATTGAACAAACTATAATTCTATCCCAAATGAATCGAAAAAATTGCCTAATGAACGAGACCCTTTCTACTATTCTCCACCGGATATTGACATGAACAACTATCTCTCTCAGGGAAAAAAACAAGGGCTCTCTCTCTCTCTCTCTCTCTCTCTCTCTCTCTCTCTATATATATATATATATATATATATGATTTAAAGTAGAATACTTTCATTTGTGATGAATAACAATTCAGTTGATATAAATTATACTATATAATATAAGAGCATTATCATGTGCATATGGCTATTTTAGCTACACCCGTTCAAATTCAGCTTTAGCCTAAAATGTTT
Organism: Quercus suber; assembly: GCF_002906115.3. NCBI lineage: Eukaryota > Viridiplantae > Streptophyta > Magnoliopsida > Fagales > Fagaceae > Quercus > Quercus suber. The sequence continues at coordinate 184,702 of NW_027069631.1, read as the reverse complement.
TAGCAATTGTGAACAGTATTTATAACAACTACTTTAGCAAGTTTGTATTTATTTATTTTATTCATTTTTCTTCTTAGTTTTCTCTCATCTCCTCTCTGACTCTCTCATTCTTTTTTTTTTTTTTTTATTATTGATTGTGTAGTTTATATTATTTTATTGTGTTGTATGTAAAAAAAAAAAAAAAATTGGATGTTAGGTGTATTGTTAAATGAATTGGTAAAATAGATAAAATAGTATTTTATAGTATAAATAAATATTTTTTTTAGAAACCTGAATGTAAATACTCTAAGAGATAGGTAAACTTTATATATATATATATATATATTATCCCACCAAACCAAAACAAAAATGGGACTATTATTTTCCCTCTAATTAAGATGGTTGAGGGGATCATCAATAGTAGTTCTACTTCTAAGTAGGCATGATTAATGTAACTCCTTTTACTATTTGAGAAATCAATATTTGAGGGTGTAGCCGGTGGGAATAATATTTAAGTATTACTATAAAAACCTATTTCCATAAAGCAAAGGCCCTTACACTAATTAATGGGTGCACCTAATGAATACTAGTACTAACATTTCATAAAGTGTGAAGAGGGACAGAACAACAGCAATAGTATAGAGGTTGATATAACATCACATATTATAAGAGGGTTAATGGGGCCGGTAAAGAACAAAGAAAATACCAAACTGGTTGGTTGAAGATAAAGATCCATCTCTTACCAAATCAATGAAAGAAATTTTAAACAAATATTTTTTATTTATTTTACTCATATTCTTTATTGAAAAGGAAAAAAAAAGGGTGAGGGGGGAATGTGTAATTGTGTTAGCTAGTGCTTACAGCTTTGGCCTTTTAAATCCAAAAGGGTTAAAATTCTCTTGATCTAGATCCACCAATCAACTGTGAGACCATTCTGTGATAATGTTCATTTCATCATTAATCATGCCATAGATTAACTATTTAACGTGGGAGATATTATCAAAATCCCATTTCATCCCATCAATTAATAAATATTCAATTTTTGAAACGTCGGAAGTCAGAAGATTTAGAAACTAGAAACTCCAATATTCTTAGCACTGTAATGGGATCTTTAATCCTTATATCAATTATTGAAGGTAGAAATGAAACTTACAAATTCTTTCCGAATGAAGATTTGTATTAGCTTTTTTCATCGATTTATTTTGTTTATTAGTAAAAATAAAGGTATGACTTGAAAAAACCAAAAAGCATTAAAAGGCTTAAATTCCTTCCTGCGACGAAAATAAGAAAAATCAACCAGCCCAAAAACTCAAAAATCATCTGTAGGGTGTATGAGCTTTTTGCCTTTTTGCCTTTTTTTTTTTTTTTTTTTTTTTTTTAGCAAATAGTTAAATTTTTATCTTTAAAAAAAATTATAAGCTAATTTATAATGCTATGACATACATTTAACATTAAGTTATTAAAAAAATATATTTTTTTTTAATAAACGCAATACAAATAAACTATCGAAAATCATGGAATACTAAATAGACTAACAAATTTAGGAAACTATAGTATTTTATATGCCTCTCTGAAAAGACATGCAAATAAAAAAAAAATGCTTGACTATATAGTTAATTTCATAAACGCAATACAAATAAACTATCGAAAATCATGGAATACCAAATAGACTAACAAATTTAGGAAACTATAGTGTTTTATATGCCTCTCTGAAAAGACATGCAAATAAAAAAAATTAAAAAAATTCTTGAATATATAGTTGCAAAGAATTTCATTGCATAGCATCTCTTTCCCATACAAAAAGACTTCGCACCATACATGATTCCTGCCTATTATAAAACTTATATTCTTTGGGGCTTCTTATCTAGACCACATCACAAAGATGCTTGGTCTGTGTGCATGTCGACAAAGTTTTATCACTTTAAAAAAGCTTATATATAAACATCTTTCACCACTTCAACACGCATGTGAAATTCCCAAACAACCCTTCTATAGGAAATGACCAAAACACCCCCTCACCCCATATATCCAAAAAAAATAAAATAAAATAAACTTTCATACCTTGTCCCAAAACAAACCACTTTACGAAGAAACCCAAGAAGCCGGCAAGTTGGACTGTATTGGAAATCCGCAAATATTAAAAATACCGGTCAACCGCCCCCCTATAAACACAGTAACCTCCCCATCAGCTTTGTTAGTTCAAACAACATAGTACCACATTTACAACAACACTAGAATACACAAATAAAAAACAATGAGAGAACAAGAAGGTACCTACAATCTTCATGGCCAAGTTTATTCACGGTGCAGCTAGAAAGATGACACGCTTTGTCGAAAANTCTCTCTCTCTCTCTCTCTCTCTCTCTCTCTCTCTCTATATATATATATATATATGATTTAAAGTAGAATACTTTCATTTGTGATGAATAACAATTCAGTTGATATAAATTATACTATATAATATAAGAGCATTATCATGTGCATATGGCTATTTTAGCTACACCCGTTCAAATTCAGCTTTAGCCTAAAATGTTTTAGCAATTGTGAACAGTATTTATAACAACTACTTTAGCAAGTTTGTATTTATTTATTTTATTCATTTTTCTTCTTAGTTTTCTCTCATCTCCTCTCTGACTCTCTCATTCTTTTTTTTTTTTTTTATTATTGATTGTGTAGTTTATATTATTTTATTGTGTTGTATGTAAAAAAAAAAAAAAAAATTGGATGTTAGGTGTATTGTTAAATGAATTGGTAAAATAGATAAAATAGTATTTTATAGTATAAATAAATATTTTTTTTAGAAACCTGAATGTAAATACTCTAAGAGATAGGTAAACTTTATATAATATATATATATATATTATCCCACCAAACCAAAACAAAAATGGGACTATTATTTTCCCTCTAATTAAGATGGTTGAGGGGATCATCAATAGTAGTTCTACTTCTAAGTAGGCATGATTAATGTAACTCCTTTTACTATTTGAGAAATCAATATTTGAGGGTGTAGCCGGTGGGAATAATATTTAAGTATTACTATTAAAAACCTATTTCCATAAAGCAAAGGCCCTTACACTAATTAATGGGTGCACCTAATGAATACTAGTACTAACATTTCATAAAGTGTGAAGAGGGACAGAACAACAGCAATAGTATAGAGGTTGATATAACATCACATATTATAAGAGGGTTAATGGGGCCGGTAAAGAAAACAAGAAAATACCAACTGGTTGGTTGAAGATAAAGATCCATCTCTTACCAAATCAATGAAAGAAATTTTAAACAAATATTTTTTATTTATTTTACTCATATTCTTTATTGAAAAGGAAAAAAAAAGGGTGAGGGGGGAATGTGTAATTGTGTTAGCTAGTGCTTACAGCTTTGGCCTTTTAAATCCAAAAGGGTTAAAATTCTCTTGATCTAGATCCACCAATCAACTGTGAGACCATTCTGTGATAATGTTCATTTCATCATTAATCATGCCATAGATTAACTATTTAACGTGGGAGATATTATCAAAATCCCATTTCATCCCATCAATTAATAAATATTCAATTTTTGAAACGGTCGGAAGTCAGAAGATTTAGAAACTAGAAACTCCAATATTCTTAGCACTGTAATGGGATCTTTAATCCTTATATCAATTATTGAAGGTAGAAATGAAACTTACAAATTCTTTCCGAATGAAGATTTGTATTAGCTTTTTTCATCGATTTATTTTGTTTATTAGTAAAAATAAAGGTATGACTTGAAAAAACCAAAAAGCATTAAAAGGCTTAAATTCCTTCCTGCGACGAAAATAAGAAAAATCAACCAGCCCAAAAACTCAAAAATCATCTGTAGGGTGTATGAGCTTTGCCTTTTTGCCTTTTTTTTTTTTTTTTTTTTTTTTTTAGCAAATAGTTAAATTTTTATCTTTAAAAAAAAATTATAAGCTAATTTATAATGCTATTAACATTAACATTTAATATATTAAAGCTATATTCGAAAATATAATATAAATAGACTAACAAATGGAAACTATATATTTTATATTATCTTCTGACATTAAAAAATGCTTGACTATATAGTTAATTTCATAAACGCAATACAAATAAACTATCGAAAATCATGGAATACCAAATAGACTAACAAATTTAGGAAACTATAGTGTTTTATATGCCTCTCTGAAAAGACATGCAAATAAAAAAAATTAAAAAAATTCTTGAATATATAGTTGCAAAGAATTTCATTGCATAGCATCTCTTTCCCATACAAAAAGACTTCGCACCATACATGATTCCTGCCTATTAAAAACTTATATTCTTTGGGGCTTCTTATCTAGACCACATCACAAAGATGCTTGGTCTGTGTGCATGTCGACAAAGTTTTATCACTTTAAAAAAGCTTATATATAAACATCTTTCACCACTTCAACACGCATGTGAAATTCCCAAACAACCCTTCTATAGGAAATGACCAAAACACCCCCTCACCCAGAGAGAGAGAGAGAGAGAGCCCTTTGTTTTTTTCCCTTGAGAGAGATAGGCAGATAGCATGCATAGAAATTAGAAACACCTTCCCTTCCCTTTAAAATTGAAAAAGATTAGTCCACATCTGTCTTTGTTTATTCAATCACATTCAAGGTGTATTAAAAAAAAGTCACATATCTTAAATCAGTACTTGCATACATAATTTTTTTGATTAGTAGAAAAAAAAAATCTAAAAACACATACTTTGTCACAACTAATTAATACACATGTCAAGTGGTGATTGAATTAATTTTCATAACCACCAACAATGGACTTATGTGTAATTAACATTATCTGTTCACACATTAATTAATATGAAAATTATGTCAAAGTGCGTACGAAAGTATGTTTGTCCATACAATAACTCATTAATAATTTATAATCAGGGTTTACCACCCCTTATTGAATTGAACACTTTAACCCCCATTGGTTTGGTGTTTTGTATTTGGTGGAAAAGGACCCCCCATATATGGGCAAGGTCCAATGGGACATCTGGAATAAAATTCCACCTAACTCATCATTTTCATATTCCAGTTTGTTTGCTCTGTGGGTAATCTGCTGGGTAGGTATATGAATACTGAAAAAGGCATTTCCAAACTGCAATGATTAAAGAATATAGGGAACTTAATCTTATCAAGTTATACATAATTATGATTGTGCTTTTTAATCAACAGTTTGGTTAAGAATTTTCTATTGGAACACATTAAATAAGTATCAGTAGGTATAGTCCTTCAACATGTTGATGATAAAATGGTTTTCAATTTTTTCGTGTCAGACATTGATTTGTTGACACATCAAAAGAGGGTGAAAAGCTTAAGAAATTCAATGATGGTGGCACAAGCACAAGCACAAGGCATGCAATTGCGTGATGGTTCCTCTTCCCTAAGAAAGTTTTGAGTCAGACTGTGCCATGCGTCAATTTTGAATGGCTTCAAAATGGTTGAATAGTAAAGCTTTTCTTTTCTGCTTGGTTGGTTGGTTGGTTTTGAAGTAGTTTCAAAGGATTTTTTTTTATCTTCATTGTTTTATAAAATACTTAATTATCTAATAAGTATTTTATAACTGATTTTTATATTGTTGGTCATTACATGTGATTTTTATATTTATCTATATATATTTTTTATTATAAATATATATCACTAAACTTTTTTTTTTTAATACAAGATAGAAATTCTACTCTAACCTAATTTGAGGCTTCGTTTAGGAGTTCATAAGGAAATAAAATGGAATAGAATAGAATGATTATTGAGATATTTCATGATTGTAATTTGCATAGTGTTAATGATTTGTATGAACTTTGTATCTGTTACTTGTAAGTTTTGTATATAGAAGTAAACTACAATTGCATAGCTGTAGGATAGAATAAATGGTCATGAAACGACTGTCGTTTATAGTCTACAGATAGGTCAGTTAGTTACAAAGCTTATTACACGTGTACAGCAGTCATTGGATGCTTAGTTAGTTATTTTTCTGTTTCTCCCTTTCTTGCCTCTGTTCTCACTATATAAAGAACAGAGTATGCTAAGCTTAATATACGGAATTCATTTCATACAAGTTCAGTGTTATTCAATTCCTTTCTCTCTCAATCTGTTTACACTCCTCCATTGATGAACCTTCGGAGCTTGTGTAAAATCAACATGGTATCAGAGCACGAACTAGTTCAGAGATCATCTCATTCTGGTATTCTCTGATTCTTCATAGTTCAATTGTGTTTTCTTCTTGATTTTTAGTGCTTTTTTAGATCAACTAGAAATTTGTCTCATTATTTCTGTTGATTCTTGCATTAAAATCATCATCACCTAGGTCTTGATTTCATTAATCTGTTGGAATCTTGATCTTCATTCTTCGGTTCATAATTGAAATTGAAATCTTCAAGTTTTAGGGTTTCATTTTTCCTTCTTCGAATTTAGAGTCTCTTCATTCTTATCTCATTCACAGAATCCATTTCTTGCTTCTTGAAAGATTCT